>NW_022196895.1:48320340-48332329 GCF_008632895.1 Mastomys coucha
AAAAAAAAAAAAAAAAAAAAAAGGAATCATTTCATTGCTAGGTTCCCTTAGCAGAATAATGGTGGTAGGTTTTCCTCTCTGCCTATGGCCCATCTTGTCTCAGGTTCTTGGCTACTTTGGCAATGGACTTTATTCTTAGTTTTTCATCGTTATCCTTTACATTTTTCTACATTAATTATTTAACAGTTATCTTAGGTGAAGTATTCCTTGTTTTCTTTGCCAACCCTTTTAGCAATAGCCCACCAGTTGTGATGCATTTAGGCTTCTAGGCTACTAATTCTTTCACTTCATACTCTTTATAATTCATTTTTTAGGTTTCTTTCTATGGTCCTTTGCTTCTTTATCATGAGTGCACTTGGAAATCAGTCTTTAGGTTTGTAAACTGTATTATCTTAAAATCCAATCTAAACTTAATTCGATTTATTTGCCTCAGAAATGTATCATGACATTTTCTCCTGTGTTCATTTGTGTCAAATGTTTTTTTTTTTTAATTTTATCTGCTAATCAGACCTTACCATTACTACTTTATGAAGTCAGTAATAATATAGACTTACATAACTGCTAAATTTCTATTAAGTTTCCTTAGTCTCCAGCCTTCGTTCTGTAGTTTTGTTATGGCTTTGGCTTTGAATATAGTAACAATCTGTTAGTGTGAAGTCCTTTTATTTTGATCTTTCAGAGCATCGCTCATATTTTAATGCCACTCATCACAACACTCTTATACATCACTATGAGTATTCCTTTTTTTTTTCTAATTTTCTTTCTTTCCATTAAGAAATAGTGCGTTGATCACATTGCCAGTTTTTTTCTACTAGGACCTTCTGCATCTACAGTGATTCTCTCATAAAATTTAGTAATCCTGCTACTTATTAGGAACTAATTTATAGTTGTGATTTTATATACTACATTAATATAATAACATTATATTATGCTTTATAATAATGATCATCAGACTTTCTGTGAGGGACAAGATTGTGAGTATTCTAGGCATTTCCAGATAGATGATCTTGGCAGCTCTTCAATGTTGTTATTAGAGTACAAAAGTGACAAGAGACAATTTGTTGATGTGTGGGTGCAGAGCTTCTGCAAACTTGACTAAAGCAGGTGGAGGCCTGAATTTGTCTTTAGCTCATGTCTATTGAGGTCTTCTCTAGACAGTATCTTCTTTGTGCCTTTTATAGTGATTAAATCACTATAGTTTTTCTTTCTCTACAGTTACTTTCCTCCATAACAAATGTTATTCTTCTTGAATTTTTGAGTTTTCAGGACAGACAAGGCTACACAGAGAAACCTTGTTTTGAAAAACTGAATGGAAGAAAGAGACAGAGAGAGACAGAGATAGAGAGACAGAGACAGAGAGAGGAAGGCAGGGAGGAAGGGAGGGGAAAGAGAGGGAAGGAGAGGGGAGGGAGGAAAATGGAGACTTAGAGACAGAGACACAGTAGGGTGAGACTCCTCTAAGGGGCAGGTACTTCACTCCTGAGTGTCAGGTCTGAAGGAAGCAGTCAGCTGTAGTCAGTGGTGTGGTTGTGTTGCGCTTGAGTGAAAACCCAGGGAAGGTAGGTGTGACAGATGAAAGAAGACCTTGAGTGCTATTCCGGGTGCTTGAAAATCAGTTCACAAGAGACTGAGAAACCAAGTTAATAAAAGATTTGAGAAAGGAGAATGCTATGTAAAGAATGCAAGACAGCCACCTTGCCAAGTGTCCTCAGCCTTCCTGCCTTTCCAGCCACCAACCTTTCCTAAAATGTTCTAGGTCAAACTTTTCCCATGATATTTCAAATCAACAGATAATTTGTGGAAGGTTAAAGTTACACTTGACCGTCAGGAGGGAGAAATACACATACACAGGGCAAAAAAACAACTCCAAAAATAATGTTTTTGCTTTTCTTAGGAAAGAACACCACACCTTGGAGGCCTTTCATGAGCTTCCAAAATGCTCTCAGATTGCTAAAAGGAAAAAATAGTTTATTATCAGGCTTACATTTTAAATACTACTTAATTTAGTGAATTACATTAATGAAAGAAATAAATGGTTCGATTCACATAAAAAAGCAAATATGACATTATGCAACACTCTTAGTTCTTTAAAAACAACACTCAATATGATAATGGATAGAACAGTGTTCATTAATAACTAGCAAGGTAATTAGGTAAAAATCTGATGTAGAATTTTATAATGGATGGGTCAAACTTACATCTATCAATGGACCCACTAGTCTTAACATCACAGAAAGACAGTCATATATATGTATAGTGCTTCTTTGTACGATACAGCTACCTTCCTTAAGACTTCCATCTGCTTAAGCCTCTGGGTACGTGCTTTCATAGTTCTATGGAGAACTAAAGGCTTTGTTCAAGAGCACCACAAGATGTAATTAGGAAAATATATAACAGAGAATATACTATTAAAAAATGTATTTTCCTAGACACTGTCAGCAAGAAGAATGGAGAATACATGTAAAACACATAATCAACAATTTTGATGTGTAGACATAGTTTAATTCTGATTCAAACAAGATGACTTGACAAATTAAAGTAATAGTTTTTAAAGACAATGGAAGAGAAATATAAACTAGGTATTTGATAGTGTTAGGGAAGTGTCAATTTTTTTTTTTATTTTAGTCAAGATGATAAAATGCTGTTTTTAAAGGTTCCTAATCATAAAAAACCATGCACTGAAGAACTGGATAAAACCATGCAGTATCATAAGTTTATTTTATACTAATAGAATGAGCAAGAGCTTTGAGAAGTAAGGAATAATAGGAGCTCCTGTGACCCCCCTGTTTTGGTCATGGCTAATGGTGACATTCATGCTGCTGGAGACTTGTCACATTGTTCCTTCTAACCTCTTTTACATTTGAAATACTCTGATAGAAAGTACTGCAGACCATCACTGGAGGCAATCTAGAATAAGGAAAAAAGCTTTAAAGGAGAATGTAAAACCTTTATTTTTCCAAGATGTCACAGTAAAGCTCTGTTGGTCTATTTTTGTATTATATTTCAGTCTCATTCATAACAAATGCCTTCAGCAGTGCCATGGTATAAACCTTTAGGGTATAGCTATAGTCAGATTGCAAAAGTCGTTTTCTCAGCAGGCCAAATTTAAAGTAGAATCCTTAGAGGACACACCATAATTCTAATGATATAGTAACATTAGAAAGTAACACTTATTTGCATGGATTCTGTCTAAGGTTTAAGTTCCTCTGCTAATGATTCATAAGTCATTACTTTTAAGTTTGATTATTATGCAATCCTAAAGCGGAGCAGGTGTGTACATCCTCGTGCTCCAAGAAAAGCACTGGGGAAACCGAGAATGTTAAACACACAAGGTTGACTCTTCAAAGAGAATGAAAGCCGGCAACAGAGATGGCTAATAACCTGGTACGCTTTGCACTATCTGTGTAGCCAGGCCACACTGGCTCTCTCAGACTCTTATCATGAATTGTCTATCTTGAGCCTGTTTCCAAAGTTAATCTATAGCATCTATCATTATGAAAGATATCACTTGTACTTAACATGAGTTTTCTGTGTGGTCATGTCTTAAGCTTCGTTGTGCACACAGGAGTGAGTCAATTATCACCAAAATTTTTTCCCTGATTGTGGTATGCTTAAATATGCCTAAAGTGAGCCTGCTAGTGTCAGACTCTTGAAGTTCGAACCAACATTGGCTAGTGAATTTTGTTGAACAAAACTCTTTTCTTATTTCTGCAGTCCTGAGTGGCTGTAGAGACCTCCCTTCCCCGTTCTAGTGTAATTAATGCACAGAGCATTTACATTTCTTGAAATGTATTATCATGTTCTTCTCACTTCATGGGTGACATTGTAAGGTAATGTTATTTAAATAATTACATTTAGTACTCAGTCTTCATATAAATTAACTAGTATGCTTCTTTGTTCAACAGATAACTTGAGCTTTCTTCATATAAGCCTGGTTCCAAGACTACTCCCAGGTATATTCTAAATGTGATCCTCTGCAAAAACTAGTTATGGTTCCTAACTAGGGCTTATGAGGATAACAAAGAGTTTAGATCTATATTAATTCGCATGTATTTATCCTTTGTTGTCTCTGGAACCTAAGTAGTGACAGCCTCTTAGAACCTTTCAGTGATCAAGAATATCAAGAAAATAATAATTTCCTCTGCATAGTTGTAAGAAGACAATAATTCATTGAATAAGTCTCTGTATAGAGTGTGGTAAGGACACTTTCAGATGTTTAATATTTACTATACCTCTGATCTTTGTCATGAAAGGTACCACACTTCACTTTAGCTAGCAACCCAAAATACTGGCCTTTGCTTGCTATGTGAGACTTCATTTGATAAAATCAGACTTCTTATACTATACGAGCACTTGGCGTAGTATCTTTGGAATTACCTTGTCAGTGGTATATAGTTCAGAGAAGGCACTTAGGCACATGGCTACTCCAGTGAATTAAGAGTTATTTGTTGATGACAACCATCTAATGTGATCTCAGTAGAGCCAAGATGAAAGTACCGATCTTGAATGATGATCCAGAATATTCTCATGGGATGAATCTAAGTTTTGGATTTTTAAATTCATTTTAATTTTTTTAAAAGCAAATTCAAATGACAGGAGTGCTTAAGGTTAAAGCACTCCCTCTGGACAGTAGCTGCCAGGACATTGAGAAAGAAAGTCCCACAGGATTTCCTGTGGCCACATTGTGCAACTCCATATGTGAGGAGAGAGAAAAGGAGAATGTGTACTTTTTCCATGCCTCCCTTAGAAGTATTCCTCTGAGGAAACCGAGCGGGTGTTGGAGGGAATAAGGGCATCTGGGTCTAGCTGTTGGTAATCCTTCTCAAAGTCCAAAATAATAACAGAGCAACTCCCTGTTGACTAAAAGGCATCTCTGGCCAACTTGGGCCTTTGATGTACCTTACCTAGTTTGTCATCCTTTGAAGAGCAAGTAGCCTAAGTTGGTTAAGAAGGTACACCATGTGTGCTTTGCATTTAATCCTTCTGACAACATCCCCTTTGGGCTGTGGACTGCCAGTTGTGTTTAAAGCAGATACTAATTCTCTTGGATTTGGTTTCAGAAACATTCAGGGTACGTGGGTAAACCTTGAGTATTGCCTGCCTCATCTCAGAACCAGCCATGAGTAGACAAAAAAAAAAAAAAAAAAAACTCTTTGCACCCAGAGTTTAAAGAGATGAAGGGGGAGAGTAATGGGGAGAAATAGGTATAGCTGACTATCAGCTGCTCCTACTCGAGCTTTCTGTTACCTTACAGTTTCATCAAAACTCAGCCATCTTGCTTTGGTTGTCTCCAAGTATTGCTTTCCTTCCTAATTGTACAGTTGGACTACAGCCACTCCACAGGATCTATGAATAGGCTGAATACACTGTGATAAGTAGAAGAAGAGAATAAGGCATAGACTAATTCATCATGTCACATAAACACTAGGAAAGGCATAGGAGTCAGTGGGGACAGTGGGCAATTAGAAGAGCAAAAGGTTAAAGAATCTCCTCTTCTTCCATCTTCTTTCTCTTCTCTTTTGATTGACCCTTGTTTTTGGGACTCCAGGGGAGTGGTTCAATGAGAAGGAACTGAGATCGGCTCTCTGGTGTAAGGATGGACTTCCTTCCTACCAGAGATGCTCTAGCAAGCTTCAGTGAAACAGGGAAGGTAAGATGTAGTAATCAAACTATTTCGGCCTATCAAGAGAAGCACATAATGGAAAGAAAGGAAGATGGTGGATAGAAGATACATTATCTTAGATCTGAGAACATGGGTTTTCTCTTAGCAAAATCCATCTGAATGAGCAGATTCGAGGAAAAGGTTTTAAGTTGGGTTATGTACTGGCTGGTTTTGTGTGTCAACTTGACACAGGCTGGAGTTATCACAGAAGGGAGCTTCATTTGGGGAAGTGCCTCCATGAGGTCTAGCTGTGGGGCATTTTCTCAATTAGTGATCAAGGGGGTAGGGCCCCTTGTGGGTGGTGCCATCCCTGGGCTGGAAGTCTTGGGTTCTATAAGAGAGCAGGCTGAGCAAGCCAGGGGAAGCAAGCCAGTAAGGAACATCCCTCCATGGCCTCTGCATCAGCTCCTGCTTCCTGACCTGCTTGAGTTCCAGTCCTGACTTCCTTGGTGATAAACAGCAATATGGAAGTAAGCTGAATAAACCCTTTCCTCCCCAACTTGCTTCTTGGTCATGATGTTTGTGCAGGAATAGAAACCCTGACTAAGACAGGTTATAAAATTAGGATTTTATTGATCTTTTCACTAAACACAGACAAAGTGACTTTCTGCCATCCAAGAATTTTATTTACCCACTTCTGGGTAACAATTGTTCTCTCCCTCACTTTCCTTTCAGCCATGTGACTTGGGTGAAAACCATCAGTATCTCACTTCACCCCACCTCCTTTGCATTGGTGGTTCCAAAAGCTGGATCATGATGTTATCCAGGCCAGTCATAGAATCCAATCACATTGTGTCAATGGTTTTCATGAAACAGACAAAATCTGCTAAGTGCCTCCTGTCTTAGGACTTTACTGCAGTGAACAGACACCATGACCAAGGCAACTCTTCTAAGGACAAAATTTAATTGACACTAGTTTACAGGTTCAGAGGTTAAGTCCATCATCATCAAGGTGGGAACATGGCAGCGTCCAGGTAGGCATGGTACAGGAGGAGTCGAGAGTTCTACCTCTTCATCTGAAGGCTGCTAGCAGAATATTGGCTTCCAGGCAGCTAGTGTCCTCATATAGCCCACTCCCACAGTGACACACCTACTCCAACAGGGCCATACCTTCTAATAGTGCCACTCCCTGGCCCAAGCATATACAAACCATCATACCTTCCCTGGACTATTTTTTAGCTGAAACTCCAAATTAATGGCATTTTCTTTCTCGTTAACAGGCTAGGTGATAGATACCCAGACCTTCTAGCACCAAGATTATTTGCCTCTATTTGCTTCATTTTTAAAATTTGTTTTACATGTATATATATACTTGTAAATATACATATATGTCTATGGAGAGAGGGAAAGAGAAACATAATATATGCATGGTAGGCACATATGATTTGCTTTGCCCATTTAATGTTACTTGTATGTTCATGATTTCATGGCTGACTAATTGGCATTGGATCACCAGTCAGGGATTCACTCCCAAGGAAGACTGTTCTTTCCATTCCCAGCATCCTTTGCTTGCCTAGGGTTCTTTAACTAGAGTTGGAGTCCCTGCAATTTCTCCTTCCATGTTAGGATGGTGATCAGTGTTGTGTCTGTCTTGGTCATGTTTAGGCAGCCATACTGTTGAAGTATCATGGATGAGCCTCCCAGCTGGGGCTGGGTACCACATGATCATTTATTCTCTCCATCTTGATCACTTGCTGTTTTCTGTAATGGTCTCCTACTGTTGCAAAGAGAGAGGTTCTTTGATGAGAGGTGAGAACTACACTCATCTATGAATGTAAGGAGAATGCAGTTAGAAATTATGCTGGTTTGGTAAAGAGACAATTGTAGGTTCTCCTTTAAGATGTATCAGTAGTTGGCTGTTTCTAGGCCCTCCTGTTGAGTGAGCCTAAAGTTCCATTTGCTAGCGGCTGGGTACCATGAAGGTATGTGTGCCACTATTGTACATTTAGGGATGTCTTACTACGATAGTCATTGTTGTTAATTATAGGCACGGCTGGGTAAGACTATGCTTACTGCTCTCCATGGGAAGCTTGCATAGCACTTTCCAGTGTTAAAATAAGGATTACTTGAACATAAATACTGTAACCAACACTGGTAATCAACACTTTTCAAGTGATTAAGGAACAGAAAAAGCACATACAGTGTAAGTGTGCTGGAGGAATGCGTGTTCCATGTCTTGGGAAGGGAGAAGCAGGAATGCATGACATTTCACTGTGCTACTTCTGATGTGCGTAAATTTAGAACATATGAATTGTCTGTCTATGGAATTTCCCATTTAATATTTTTGGACCATGAGTGACCACAAGTAACTGAAACCAAAAAAAAAAAAAAGTAAAACTAAGGATGTAAATGCACACACCCTTCCGTCCAAGACATTCACTCCAATCTCCCCTTTCCTGTAATGACTACTAAGTTTTACTTGAAATTCACTTAATTGTATTATTAGCTACAATGTAAAATAGTGAATGTACAAGATAAATAACCATGAAGAACACAACTGGTTCGCTATGTGTGCTATACACAGCTAATACTTGAAGAGGAAGATATTTTAATATGGGGGAGCAAAGCAGTCAAGTCATCTAATAAATAGGATGATTTATATTTCTTAAGAAGAAAGATAGTTTAGATACTGTAGTCCTTCCCACTGAAGAGGTCCCACTTATCTATACAATTTTAGGATACAAGACAAGTTACAAATTGATAAGATTCAGAGACCTATACCTACAGTTCAAATGCTCACATCATTGTGTATTTGTTTTAAGTAATTTACAAATGATTATATATGTGTAATTAAAATTATTTAACATGGAGACTCCAACACTCTTGTAAACAAAAATAGTGTAGTGGGATGTACTGGCTAGTTTTTGTGTCAACTTGACACAGGCTGGAGTTATCACAGAAGGGAGTTTCAGTTGGGGAAGTGCCTCCATGAGGTCCAGCTGTGGGGCATTTTCTCAATTAGTGATCAAGGGGGTAGGGCCCCTTGTGGGTGGTGCCATCCCTGGGCTGGAGGTCTTGGGCTCTATAAGAGGGCAGGCTGAGCAAGCCAGGAGAAGCAAGCCAGCAAGAAACATCCCTGCATGGCCTCTGCATCAGCTCCTGCTTCCTGACCTGCCTGAGTTCCAGTCCTGACTTCCTCTGGTGATGAACAGCCATGTGGAAGTAAGCTGAATAAACCCTTTCCTCCCCAACTTGCTTCTTGGTCATGATGTTTGTGCAGGAATAGAAACCCTGACTAATACATGGGATAAGTGTTATAAAATACAAAAAATAAAAATAAACCTTGAGAAATTATGGTAGACATAAATCTTTACTGCAGGGCTTTGAAGAATTTTTCATATAGTAATATATACTAAAACCTCCACTAGAGAGATAACATGTGCCAGATGTGGTTTGTTAAGAAATTCCTTTTGAGTTTGGCATCTTGTGAAACTGAAATTTCCATACTGGCATGCTCTGCATGCCCACACACAACAGAATTCGCATGGAAAATAAGTGAGTCTGTACTGATTTCGTACAATGTAATTTTGTCATAATTCCCTAAAGACTACATCACAACTGCTATTTACACAGCATTCATGTTGTAGTATGTGCTAATGGCATGCCTGAAAGGCGGTGTGCTTTGGTTCCTGAGCACTACAACGGGGCAAGTACCACCATCCAGTGTGAGTCATGTATGTTGGTTTCTCAACACATATAGAAACTATCTTATATAAGCTATAGTCTATGAAGTATGAATTATTTCTGAAGTACACATAACTTAAATTTTAGCATACTTTATTACAGAAAAGGATTCTAGCAATTTTAGCTTCAAATGGGTTGGAAATATATTTTATAGTAGAAGGTCCATGTTGGTAGTTGCTGACTGATCATGGTGGAAATTGCTAAAGACGAAGCAGATGGTAGAGATTACTTACAAGAGGGCATCAGTGACATATTGCCTGACTCAGGCTTGTGAGTGGTTTCTCGTAACAGACAATACTATTTCCCAGCATCTCATCCATTATTTGACCATTCACCAACATTGGAATTACATCTGATACCATTTTTTTTTCCAATAGAGTTTATTCTTTGTTGCCGTTTCAACAATGTTCTCAGCATCTTCACTAGCAGGAGACATTACTCCAAGGTGCCTCCCATCGTCCATCATCCATCCATTCTCCTCATCTGTCAGTGTCTCATCATAAAACAACTCTAATGCAGCCACATCTCCAGGCACCTCTTCCAATTCTGCTTCTCGCTATTCCTGAATCTGCAGTTGTCCTTTCAATGAAGCCTTGGGTTCCTGGGAATCACCCAGGAAGATTGAGATCAACTTCACCCAAAATCCTGCCGAGGTTATTTTCACCTCTCATGTCCTTAGGCTGGGGTTATTTTGACCTCCTCACAAATGTCCTTAACTGTGTCTAGGATGGTGAAACTCTCTCACAAGATTTTCATTTTGTACAGGGCCATCAGATGACTCAATGTCTATGGCAATGAGAGCGTCAGAAATGTGGCTTAAATGGTGATACTTAAACATGAAAATTTTTCCTGTTCCATCATGTGGATGGATGATGGGCTCACACGCACAAAGACAATCTCAGTGCATCTCATTATGTACTGTCATCACAGCACTTGGTGTGTTACCAGTGGGGAGTGGCGTTTTTGTGGGAATTTTCATTTCTAAGAACTAGCTCTCCAAGGTGAATTTAAGATATTAGATAAGTCATATTTCAAATAGATGTGCTGTTTCCTAGGGTTTGTTGGTCCATTTATGGAGCATGAGGTTCTATGATTTTCAGAATGGGTACATAGGTAAATGTTCCAAATTTAAGTCAACAGCTAAATTACCCTCATAACAAGAGTATTGTCTATGCTTTGGAGTTTTTAAGCCAGGAATTTAGTTCTCTTACCTCTGCCTCATAAAATTGTAGATGACATCTTCCCATATAAAGTTTTTTTCAAAATGGAAAATCTGTTGCTACTGTAATGACTTACATCCATTAGCTTGAGTGGTCAATATAAGGTACTTACCTCTTATACACCATTACTTTCTTGAACTTGTGCTTAGTGTTATAGAGACATGGTCTACTCTTAAACCTCATAGGCCAACCACTGCTACCTATAAACTTTCCTTCTGAGGCTTCCTCAACTCTCTAGAGACTTGGAATTGACCTGAAGGTTCCTCTCTGAGAACTAGCCTTTATGGAGCAGAAGGCACCATGCAAGCTTCCAAGGGAGGAGCATGCTACCCACTATCATGGCTACAAACTACAACAACCATCATGACATAATAACCTTAAGATTACTTGGCAGTAACCATCAGCTCCCACTCAACAAGAAGGAAACCACTTCTGGGATTGGAAACCTAGCTTTACTACTTGGGACTAGTGAAGTCATCGATCTAGAATAATCATGCCTGCCATTTACCAAACCACCATATTTTTTTTAACTACATGCCAAATATTTATCCTTATAGCCACAGCTAAGTATATCCGTGCCCATAAAAGAGGAAAGTTCTCTTTGCATCAGATGAAGACCATTACAGAAAACCACAAATGCAGAGAACAAGAGATTCTGTGGTTCCCAGTCACAACTGATACATCTACAACACAATTTCTACAATACCTAGGACTCAGTGATCACTGTGGGAGAGGGATTGGAAGGATGGTAAGAGCGAGCAGAATAGGGAGTTTTCTTTAAGATTGTGTCTCCTAGAAATGTCAGAGATGTCACACCCTTTGAGTTTTATCAACATGGCTGCAAGGGCAAGAATTGAACAATGTTGACACCAATGGACATGCAAACATGGAAGGGGGAAAGCTTGTGGAGTCCAAATCCTAGAGAAAGAGCAGCTGGGGAAGGCTGACAGTGGAGAAACAGTCTTAGAGAAAGAGCAGCTGGGGAAGGCTGACAGTGGAGAAACGGTCTTCCACAGGGAAAAGCTCCAAAGAATACCAAGTGGTCAGCTCTGAGATTATATACATACAGGTAACATCATATGGACTGAGAGGGTCATATTTATAGATGTAAGTGTGTGTATGTGTGTATGTGTATAACACTAACAATAATTAAAGAAAAAACATGAATTTAAGAGAGGGCAAGGGATGAGTTGGAGGGTATAAAAGGAAGGGGAAAGGATGTAATTATATATATTAAAATATATATATGTGTGTATATATATATATATATATAATTTCAAAAGTAAAATCTACTATAAAAGGCACTTAAACAAGAATATCAACCATATATACAGCTATAATGTTTTAACCAAAAATGAAATTCAGGTTTTTTTTGTAGGTAACAGCAAACAACCATATTGGACACTGAAATCATTTACTCAAG
>NW_022196895.1:48332339-48346070 GCF_008632895.1 Mastomys coucha
ATCGTGCAGTTACAGCATATGACAAACAGGGTGTGAGAAGGGACTATAAAGCCTGTGTCTGGACATTTAAAATCAAAGCTCCTCAAACAAGTTCCAAGTGTGTTACAAATAACAATTCAGGAAAAAAAATGAGAGAAACTGAACTTTATTATAGACAATTTAACAGCAAATGACATGCCCCTAGTACGCAGCAAGCAGTCATATATTAAAGTTTGTATCCCATGAGCTAAACCTTAATCTGTTTTTACATTCAAGTTAAGAAAATTCAGCACCGTTTAAACTTGAAGGCTAACAAAATCTATGTTCAAAAGTTGGCTAGAACTTTGGGTAGCTGGGGATAAAATTTAAATCATTGATTGTTTTTAAATTATTGTGTACGTGAATTACAAATGAAACATACATAAAGTGGGTAGTGTTATTACTTAATATGCTGTTAGCAAAACTATTTCTAAAATATTTCCTAAGAGCTCATTATTTTCATAAAATCTGCTGAAGATTAATGATCAATGGAGAGGAAATTTTAATGAATGACGTCCACACATTTGTCTAACGTTAATATTTTAAAGAGCAACACACAACTGTTACAAAGAGTGTCTAAGGAATAATTTGATGGAAATTGTAATTAAATTATTATATAAAATGTAAAGAAAATTTTCTGGAACTAGGAAAGCTATACCATGGTCCCAATGAAGATGGAACCTGCAGTCTCCATATCATGATACTACTCAGATGGCAAAGAGTGGAATTGACTATACTGTCTTCTATTTCTTCATGACCTTCATTAGTGTAAAGACCAGCTTCTTTTCCATCTTTGATGACCTTTGTGTCACTCTCACTTAGTACTTTTAGGAATTTAGAGTTTGGTTAGAGTAGCTTGGGATTTTTTTTTATCATTAATCTACACCAATTAAACAGAGAACAGATGCTTCAAAAATTGGAAGCTAAGTCAGGATTTAAAGTCAATTGGAAGTGCTTTTAAATCGTTAAAAGGAAAAAAATGTTTACAAATAGACAGCTACTTGAATGAAAAAAAAATCAAACAAAAAAGCCAAATTACATTTAAAAGGCAGACATTTCATGGATTTGAAAGGTATTTTAATTATTACAATACATACATGTATATAATTAATAACTTTTAACTTAATTTTTGGAAAATAAAATATGGCCATGACAAATAGTAGTGCTTAAATTTTAAATTCTATAGGCATACTTTTAGCAGTTAAAATGAAATAAGGTGAGCCTAATTTTCATACTGCTTAAGATTGGGGACAGACATTTTATTTTCCAATGTGTAGCAGGTAAGTGCTTAACTTATACTGTCCCTAACATAATGTTCAGTAAAGAGATAAGGGTCTCATTAAAATCATTATCCTATATATCTAAAAGCCATATTTTTTTTTTTATAGAGTAAGACAAGATGTTAGATCTATGTACGCCAGTCTGGCTCAGTATTCACACTGACAGTAGTTTTTGTTTTGTTTTTAAAAGCACGTATATGAAAATATCTCTATCAGAATGATTATAATTTGAAAAGATCGTTCTACAGTATTAAAACTGAAACGCTAGCTAGGGCAAAGAGGTACATCAAAGAAGCGATCCTATCGATCAGATACCAGCTCAATCAAAGTTCTGTCTGTATTCGCTTATGGGTAAGTGTGTTTTCGGGCGGATGAGAAATAATGTGTACCGCGCTCTCCACCCCTGGCGACCGCCCATCTCTGGCCCCTCCCACTTGCTCTGCAGCAATGAGTACACAGCAAGATGATTAGCAACTGTTGCTCTTACAAGTCTCTTACACATAAGACAGGATTCCAGCTCACTTCAAAAGGTCTACCTGACATGTCCTGGCATAGGAGATACCTTACTTGAGATTTTAATGCTGGTAAATGAAAGAAAACTTCGGCATAAGCACCGGGAGCTCAAAAGTCTAACTTGATTTCTTTCTGCACCTTCTGAATTTAAGAGTCTCCGTATCCTACTGCTGCTCACAGTTTCACAGTTTTAAGTAAGGTCACAGCGGTCTCATTGTGGTGCACGGTCCTTATTTTTGCAGAAAGGACCTGCTTCCGTCTTGTTCGGCAACCTCTCAAGTATATAATGCTATGTGCTTCACTAATTGGGCCGTATTTTGTAAATACACAAAAAACGTGTACACCCAACTCCTGAAGAGTCTAGGATAATGGCCTGCATTGCACCCAGTAGGTCATCTATTATGGATGGTTTTGTATATATAAATTCAACCTTCCCCTTAATAGCTGAACATTTCAGAAGTGGAGTAGAGTTGAAAAAAATTTAAAAAGGTTTTCCAGTATTTTTTTTTTACAGTATTTGAAATATGGTTGTGATGTTGTGAGTCATTGCATAATTGCCGTGTCAGCAGTGACTTAATTGTGGCTAACAGTAAAATATGCTGCAGGGCATGCTAGCTCTCCATTGATCACACCTGTCATTGGAATGATTTCCCTCTGCTGTGAATCCTCACAATGGTGATGTGAAGATTGCCACATTAGACATTTCCGCCCACAGAAAAACTAAGCAGCGTGGGGGCATATAGCAAACAAGTATCGAACAGGAATTTGGAATTATCTAATTCATTCCAAAACAAGTTGACTCAAGTCAGAGTGAAATTAAGCAATTAACAGAAAGAAAATTATCTAGTAACTCTAAAAATGTAAACATAATTTTATATAGGGATGTAACTATCTGAATACATATATCGCCATCTCTCTGCTCTAGAACTATACTTCATGACAACAATAGTCAGGTGTTTGACCCTTCCTCAGCCAGGTGTATTCATTTCTGTTTACAGAATAGGGACACCTTTTTAAGAATCAATCTAAGTTGAGGCAAATATAAGCACATTATCGTTTCGCTGGTTTCAACACTTTAGAAAATAATCAGTTCAAATTGTGGCTCACTCATTAAAATATCATTTTCTCATTTGCACTATAATTTCAAAAGAAGATAAGAAGTTCAGAGTTCTTTGAAAGAGCCCACGATGCACCCACAGAATTGAAACACTGTTAATTCATAAAACAACATGAATATCTAAAATTTGCCAAATAATGCTGATTCAAACACTCAAAATCCAGATATGTGATTTGTTGTGAAAGAGTCCAAACAAAACCTCCTTTGTTGTTTTCTGTTTGTCCTTTAAAAAATGTAAATCCTTCCTACTTAAGCTACTCTATGGTTTCCATATGTCCAAACACCAGGTACTGCTTTATCCACTGGGAAGCAGGCATCTTTCTAATACCTAGGTTAAGAAAACACAATGGGACAGGTGATTAGGAGGATAATATCGTGAGTTCACACAGCAAATAACACTTTAGTCAGCCTTTTCAAAACTTGATGTAGCAATTTCCCTGTGCCCCAGCAACAATCACCTTATAAAATTACTATTAGAACATGATCTAACAGTGATCAGAGGGAAGGAATATGTCAATAATATGAAGAACATGCCCGATGTCCACAATCTGAATGTTTAAAAGGCAAAACAAACAAATAAGTAAATGAATAGAAATCAAATTGAAATGAGAAAAAGTGAAGCAGGACTTATGGACCCAGCACCCAAACAGGTGAGCTCATTCTACGGAACAAGAGTGATACGTCTGCCAGGATGTATAGTCAAGGCCTCGCAACCATCTTGCATTTGTCCGTCTCTGTCTGCATGTTTTTGGGGGTACAGAATGACACATGAATGGGCTGAGATAGGAACAGAGACCACGAAGTAGGTATGGTTATGTTGAAATGTTGATCATTTGGTCATCCTACAAGGGAGAACCCATTTGGGTGCAAATCATAAACTGGTCATTTAAACTACACAACAAGTTCTGTGAGGACAAAACCCAGTCATAGCACTACAGAAGCGGGAAAAGCCTGAGACATCTGGGAAGGCCGGGCCAAGGGGAAGAGGCTCCGGGAGCGGAACACACCAAATTATTGGGTGGATTTTACATTCCAGCAGAATGGTTTCAAATATCTGACTGGCATGGAAAAGCAACCAGTACTAAAATAACAGTGACATGTCATTAGAGTCGTGGAGGGGAGAGCCAGTAATGATAGCATGAGGTCACACACCCACATGGCCATCAGATTGTCCACAGAGCTTCAGATGCCCTACACTCATGCCCAGCGAACGTCAGATTCTTCATGGCCTCTGGGGAGAAACTCAAAATTCTTAGCTCGCTCTTCAGTTGTCCTGTTGACAGCTGACAAACCCAACTGGAAGCTGCCTTCACAAACACTACCTGCAATTCCCTCCTGCCCTGAAGTTGCCCATGACTCTGACCCCTACATGCATGCTCTTTTTCAGCTCTGCTTTTGTACTCAAGAGCTCTCAAGACCAAACTCACACGCTGTCCTAGAGGCATTCTCCAATCGTGGTCTGAGGAACATCTCTCTTTCTTTGGAACTTGGAGTCAGAGTGAGAGGCAAGTATGATTGTCCTCTAGGTGAGGGGCTTTCTTTCCTCTTCTGAGCATTTCTTATTTCTCACTCAGATTAAGTATGATATTTATTTTATTAAGGAATAATTAACTTTGGTTAACTTTGTATTTCTGCCTGATCAATATTGCTTGTTAAAATTAAGTATGGACCTCCTTGTACCAAAAAAAAAAAAAAATCACTTGGCTTGCCAAATAATACTCACGGTGAAATTGTGCAGCCTGAGGCATAGGCATGATGTCCTGTGTAGCGAATCTCACAGCGTACAACATTGTTACTGTAGTCTGACTCAGGCACCAGGTAGCTGGGGTTTACACTGACCTGAACAAGAAAATTAGCACGGTGTGAAAGATTTTATACTTCATGTATACTGTTATTCCCTCCTAGTTCTATAATGCTACAGGGAAATTACTAACAAGGGACTCAGCTACATCAAGAAAAATAATTTAAGTAAAGAAGGTAAACATACTGGATATACTACAAAAGGAAGTTGTGTAATTTCCCCTAAGTTCTTTTTAAAAACCATAATGTGGATTGCTTAAAAATTGTTCTGAAAGATGTTTAAGTACTTTCAAGCACATGTTTATTTAATATTTGAATCAAAAAAAATGGATTGTATTGAATCATAGTGGTAAATTACACGTCTTCAAAGCCCCTACCTTTAGAATGTAGTTTCCAGGTTGTACATCTGTAATATCAATCCACTGGCAGTCTATGTCTGCCGCATAGGTATCATAACATCCAGGACTCAATCCCTGAAATCAGAAAACATTTTAAAATTAAATTATAGTGTGTAGCCAGACTGCTTATATGATATCATCTATAAATGAAACCTTGAAAGAAACAAGAACTGGACACAAAAAAACATAGCACACGTTAGCCAGTCTTATAATATCTAACTCTTCAAAAGCTGCAAGGTTGGAACGTGAAGTAATGTGCCCTGTTTCTAAAGTCGCCAGTGGAAAATAGTCCTAAGCAACAAAATAGGCCTCCAGCAAAATTCAAACGTAGCAAACACATCAGCAAGAAAGGTCTCATAGTAATTCAATTGCAGTGTCTTATCAGTGAGATTCCCTGCAATGACCTTTCTATGTTCTGGATGCTCGTGGTATTTTTTTCTTGTGTAGCTTTGTGGCATCCATCCTCTTCTACTTTATATTAAAATCATATTATAGAAATCCCTTTAAGGGAAGGTACAGTCTAATTGCATCCTTGAATAGCTAACATATATTATTAACCAAAACCATATAAAGTCAGTCTTCACAATTGCATGAGTCAGGTATGTTACTATCTCCATTTTATAGATGAGAAACGCAAGGCATGCTAAGATCAAATAACTGATTTGGGGCAAACATCTGGGCAGTGATTGAGCTGGTTTCAGGATTATATAAACAAGATCCATGGTACCTTTTCTCAACTATCACATTATTTCCCTCTCTGAAATAGTCAGTGAGATCTTTGTTGAGTCAGATGGATGGATATATGCCCACACTGGTCAAAGCCACATCAGCCCACTTGCTAAGACATCCCCACCAGCAAGTCAATAGGCATCTCCCAAGGCCGCCAGGAGAAAAATGCCAGGAACATATGCTTCTTGCTATCACCAGTCTGCAGACATTTTCTTCTGTTGGGGCAATGGGTATCTTCTTATTTCCACAGGAGAACTTTTAACTGTTGCATTTCCATTCTGATAATCCAAAGTTGATTGAGAAGTGTATGCGACAATCGTATGAACTCAGCAGTATCATTTAAAACTGTCACGAGTTTGCTTTGGTGCTTATGGTCATCTTGGTCAACAGAGATAGCAAAAACATCTCACTGTGCTTTAGTGATGTGGGTTTGGCTGCAGCTGGATTTGGGAAGAGTGAGAAACGTTGCTGTCCATAGCCCAGGACAGCATAGACCCACTCAACATCACCCGAACCACAGGAGCAGGAGCCACAATCACCTGGATTCCCAGCTTGATTGGTTCTCATTTTATGGTGTTGAAGAGGAAATACAAAAGGAAGAACTTTAAAGTTCCACCACATCCTTCTCTAATTGTGTCACCTTAGGCTCTCAGTAAGTAGTACCTGCTGCTGTCACAACCATGCTATCTCACATCGGACTCTAAATTTTGTACTGGATTAGATATTCATTGAAGAGAGGGATAAGTAATGCTACTGGCAATTAAAGTGTTTGGAAAATGCTGTTGTTGGCCTACATCTAGAGCCCCAATTGCTAGATGAAAACGTAAGCCCTTGAATGTGACGGCAGCCTAGGTCACATAATCCTAAAAGTACTAGTGTGTGTGTGCGTGTATGTGTGTGTGTGTGCGTGTGTGTGTATGTGTGTGTGTGTGTGCATGTGTGCTTGTGTGTGTGTGTGTGTATGTGTGTGTGTGCATGCGTGTGTGCGTGTGTGCGTGTGTGCACCTGTGTGCAGGCCCACATACAGAAATTGCCAGCAGACCCTGTTACTTTATGATTCACCAGCTGGCAGAATATGTTAATTTTGAGCTCTGCTTATTTGAACTAACAAACAAATGCCTGAACGTTGCCAAGGCCATTAAGCAAGTAGACATTTTGTATTCGAAGTCAAATGTGAAAATAAATTGAAACTATAACTTCATTCTAGATTATCCAAATGTGTTGTTTGGATAACAAAATAGAAAAAAAAAACCTGTCTGCAACATTTGGTCATTGAATGTGATGTAACTATTTTTAATTGTGCATATGTTTTGTATGTCAATTTGTGATCTTAGAACACGTGGTTTTATATACATAATATATGCATAAGTTATACCTAGTTAGATGTTTACATACATTGTAGGAAGATAATACCAGTATAACAAAACTAATAAAAGTCAGTATTAGTGGCCTATGTGAATGCTTTTTCTATAAATAAAGACTGTTCAAAAGACTATTAAAAAACAGAAATATATAAATCATTTACAGTGCAAGACCTAGTGAAGAATTTTTAAGGCACGCACAGGGAAGGATAAACAAGAAAGCTACTACATTAAAAAAAAAATGTGAGATTACATGAGTGAATAGGGGTGCCTGTGCCTCTGTGGCTAAAATACACACAACCCTCATGTAAGTGTTCTTAGAGAGAGATGATCAACACGTGTCATTTTAGGAGTAGGGAAAATACGTGCTCCAGGTCCTCTCAGGGTGATCACTGAATGAGAAGGCAGTCTCTGCATGGGCACATGCTCGATATATGGGTGTGTTACATTTTTCACTTACAGCATATGTCCTGCTCCTCCCAACCCATGTTAAATATAACTGTTTGCCTTTCTAACCACGTTGGTGAGCTAAGCCCAGAGGAGAGATGTATGGTCACCACATGTAGGTCACCAAAAAGCTTCCGGCCACAGTCCTGAAATCTGCCTCCCAAGATGATGGCCGCTGATGTCTTTGCTCCCTGGGTAATGTACATTCAGGAGCTACTTGCCAAGAGCTGGGCTGGAGTAAAATTATAATGTCCTTTTACAAATTAGGGTTTTGGATGGAAATACTGACATAGTTTTTAACTGACACACATTTTCCAATTCTAAGACATACAATAGCGCTTAACTCAGCACTATTAAAAACAAATCCATCCAAAGGACATCTGACACTCATTACACCGGAGGTTTAAATATACATGTGTGGAGTAAGAAATGTGTCTTTCTCCTCTTATTTGCATATTTAAAGTTTAAAGTATTTTTTTTTTTTTAAGAAACTGGTTTCAACTCTTTGTTCTAACTTTAGGCACCATTCCATAGTAAGCATGAAAATGGAAAACAAAATGGTTTTGCAGGTGAGAAAACAGCTGTCTATTGCCAAAAGTTATTATAGCCAATTGAAGAACACAGGATGAAGGCAGATGTTGTAAGTCCTTCGTGTGCATTTGGAACATTAACTACTTTTCATTGTGTTATGCAGCAAGGATCCTCATTGCCCTCCTGTGATCTCCAGCAGGGGTTACACGTACAGCTGGGAACATTTGGAAAGCAATCTGCATCACCCAGTCATCTCCCTTTTCCCAGTTACTTCCCATGTTGGTAAGGTAGCCTTAAAATGAAACAAAATATTAAAAAAGAAGGAGAAGAAGAAGAAGAAGAAGAAGAAGAAGAAGAAGAAGAAGAAGAAGAAGAAGAAGAAGAAAGAGAAGAAGAAGAAGAAGAAGAAGAAGAAGAAGAAGAAGAAGAAGAAGAAGAAGAAGAAGAAGAAGAAAAAGAAGAAGAAGAAGAAGAAGAAGAAGAAGAAGAAGAAGAAGAAGAAGAAGAAGAAGAAGAAGAAAAAGAAAAGAAGAAGAAGAAGAAGAAGAAGAAGAAGAAGAAGAAGAAGAAGAAGAAGAAGAAGAAGAAGAAGAAGAAGAAGAAGAAGAAGAGAGGAAGGAAAGAAGGAAAGAAACCAGCATAAGATTTGTTGTCACTTTCTCTGGATGTCTGTGGGCTCCTGATGTCAGGGTACCAGCTTACCTGTGTGTGTGCAGTGCATGCAAAGCGCCTGTGGTACCCATAGTCACAGGATGTGTCCTCCAGACAGAAGCTTGCTTTGTGGCCTTCAGCCACTCTCCTCTGAGTGTTGGCATCAAGCAGGTCATAGTGGCTGAATTCATCCATGCTGTGGTAATGTCTAATGTCCCACACAACAAAGGCACAGCAGTCAGTGGCACATAGAGAAAGCAACGATGATGCTAAACAACTTTCTTGTCTGTCTCATAGATTAAATGGTGCTGCACTCACAAATCAAAACAGGATGCATTTATCTTCTTGTTTTTATTTTTTTTTAGGTTTATTTATTTCATGGGTATGAATGTTTTGTCTAAAACTTGTATGTGCACCACTTTCGTGCACGCCTGGTGCCAGAGGAAGTCAGAAGAGGGCTTCTAATCCCTTGGAACCGTACATTTGTGAACCATCATGTGGGTACAGGGAATAGAACCTGGGTCCTCTCCAAGTGCTCTTATAGAGCCATCTTTCCAGCCAAATATAATATATATATGTATATATTACATATATAATGCATCCATATATATATATATATATTTCCTCTTGAAAGTGTGTCCACACCTAGTGTGTGTGTGTGTGTGTATATATATATATATACCTATTATATATTATCATATATATGTATTTCCACATGAAACTTTGTAGCTCTGAATTATATATATATTTCCTCTTGAAACTTTGTAGCTCTGGCTGCCTGCAACTCACTCTGTAGACTCTTGAACTCAGAGATCTGCCTGCCTCTGCCACCCAAGTGCTGGAACTAAAGGCATGTGGCACCATGCCTGGCTCCCAAGCTTATCTTCTTAAAGAGATATTCATGCCACTTTTAAAAGACCATTGCAAGGTTTTAACTTTACTATATGGTAAAGACACAGTGGTATCTATTCCTTTATACAGGTTTTATGTTTGAACATTAAATATAAACAATTGATTATCTGTGCTTGATAACTAACAACTGTGCAGCTTCTAGTGTATTTCTCTGGCTGCCATTGCTGATATTAGTGATATGCTGATGATTTTAAACAAGAACTATACTCTAGAGGGATTGCTATGAGATTCGAAAAACTAGAGTTGCATCATTCGTAAAATCTCTTTGGAAGTGAGGAGAAGCAACAACATGACCTTCTATCACTATTACTTAAGTATTGCAAACTTTTACTTCAAAATAAAATATTTCTTTTTCAATATGTAAATTATGTGGCTAAAGTCCACTTTTCTCTATTCCTTAAATAGAAGGCTCTGAGTTCTTTCTCTTCTTATGTGGGAGAAGAGCTACAATGAGAACAGGTTTGAATTTCTGTAAGTGGGAGACCACACATCATGATTTCCTGGCATTGACTACTTGAGCACATAACCTAGACAAATGATGGCATCCATATATAATTTAAAAATTAAAACCATTACATTTAGAAAGGGTAGGGTTACCACTCTGGGGCTGACATGGGCCTTTCAAAGACAGAAGTGAATTGGGTCCTGAAGTCTATCTTTCACTGAGAATGGTCTCTAAATCCTTTAGGTAAAAAATGCCATGATTTTATTAAATGCCTTTTAAGGCTAACCATCGGCAGATGATCTTCCCTACAGCAGACACTTTAACAAAAGAGTAAATTCTATTGTCAGCCATTCTCTGTCCTTCCGATTCTTTTAATGGTCCTCACTGACGGTTTCCAATTGAAAAGATAATGGGATTTAGTGTTGAAGGGGCTCTCTTAGGGTTTAACATCATGTGATGACATAGGATATAACATAACATCCTGTGATGCAGAGGAAAAGTTCTGAGTATAAATAGGATCAAATCTCTAACTTTAGGTAAGACATATCAACAGTCATCTGAAGAACTTAAGAGCATCCGAGATGAGAGGCCCATCCACTTACTGATGGCAGCTGTGCCACTCCCAGGAATACCGAGGGCGGCTTGGTAAGAAGTCCGATGTCCCTTGGTTTTTCACTCTTTGAGGAAATCGTAGCAGTACCCTGTGGTCATAGTCTCTGACATCCGCCCTATATGCTGAACTGTGAATTTAGAAAAGGAACATTAGATCCACCCAATAAGGACGAAATAGAAAGAACAGCTCACCATCACATGGTCCTGACATCCCCCTCCCCTGACTAGCCTCTCAACTCAAGCGATCAGGAGCTGCTATCCAATCCTGAAGGAGTAAACACATAGCGACTATCTGGCGAATGAGTGAATGGAGGGTAACAGTAAAAGCCCAGAGAGATTGGGATTAAGATTTATACTAAAAAGATTATAGAGAAGAGACTCTGCATCTAAAAACTATAAAATTGCTGTAGTAATGCTCCCATGCCAAAAAATTCATAGGTATCTATTAATAACTTGATATATCTAAGACATAAAACTAGATACCCAGCTTTAGATAGATAACTTTATATTTGACAACTACCAAACTGAGGGTGCTCCTTTAATATCTTTCGGCACTCAGTGGTGTGGATCATGCCATAAGGAACGAAAACGAGCTTGAATATCTTCCCTTAGCCCCACAGTTGTAAAAAGCCAACATGGAAGGTTCATATAAACGCCCCTGTACCATTACTATATTTTTATAGGTCTGTCTGTGTTAGAATATTTTAGTGACCCATTTTTACTTAGCCTACTACCAGAACCACGAAAAAACATCTTGTGCTCCCTCTACTGGTGGCCAGCTGCAGAGTTAAAGAAGTCCAAGACCAGAATAGCTATTTTATTTTAGGACTGACGGAAAACAAAACTCTTGCCTGTGGTCTTACACCAAAACAACCCAGTTAATCACGGTCTGAAAAAAATGTGGAATGTGCTCTTTACTAATGGGGGGGGGGGAGACCGTGACGAATACACCCCTAGACCATCAGAGAATAATAAGTGCTTCCATCCTCCTCCTCCCCCCCCCCCCCCCCCCCCCCCCGCCTCCCCGCCACACACCACACACACACACACACACACACACACACATCCCGTAATGTTGGTTGTCGAACTTCTGTTTTAATATAAAGTTACGGGGAGAAGTTGGCTTTAATGCCTAATAGGTGTCTTGGGAAAGAACCTGAGACCTAGGCACGAGAATAAGGGTTTTCTTCCCCTTGCCCTGATATGGGACTCTCATTGAGGCGGTACCCATAAAAACATTCCAACTTAACTCCCTCTCCAAGTCAGCATGCCCAGGAGGTCACGTCCCACTTCCCAGCCCTTGTCCCACTTCCTAGCCCTTGTCTGCGCCGAATAGCAGTCAAAACTAAGCACCGGAGTAATCCCAGGATCAAAATCTGAAACCCCGGGCTGTGGAAATCCATACCTGGCCAGGCAGTTTTCTTCCGCAGCGCATCTCAGGTTGTACATAGACATCTTCTGGACGTACGTGG
Organism: Mastomys coucha; assembly: GCF_008632895.1. Lineage (NCBI taxonomy): Eukaryota > Metazoa > Chordata > Mammalia > Rodentia > Muridae > Mastomys > Mastomys coucha. The sequence goes on from NW_022196895.1 coordinate 48,344,626, forward strand.
AAGCCTGGATGTAGTAGGGATCCGGCACCAGGTCCGGGAGACCTAAAAAGATAAGACAAGCTGATGATGACTTCTGACTCCCGGACCCTGTTTGTCACCTTTCGCCCACCAAGTCTGCAGGGTGGGGCTGAGTGTGTGGAAGGACAGGGAAAGTCGGGACTAGGAAGGAAAGGGAAAACGAAGCTGCTGGGGCCAAGAGCGCGGTTTCCATCAGATTCCAGAACTGGCGGGACAGGCAGGAGGGGGGAGGGGGGATGGTTGTTGAGTCTGCGGGACCGGATCCCGCCGCCGCGCCCAGACCGCCACGTCTAGACAGCACTGACCCGCGGCCAGGGTGGCGGGAACCTACCGTGGACCTAGGGATGCTTACCGTACTGGAAGTAACCGGTGCCGTATCCAGGTCGGTACCTGCTCCCGGGCCGGGGCCTCTCATACGTGTCGTAGTAGTTATAATAGGGGTTGTCGTCGGAGTACTTGTAGGGATTGTAGGGGTCGTCGCCCACCATGCGATCTACGTGGCTGGGTGGCCTCAGATTGCTGAGCTGCGGAGGCTGTGGCGACGCAGTCCGGTTCGCCGCTCGCCGTGGTGAGGCTCCATCGCGAGCCCCCGACGGCGAGAAACCAGCTTGGAACCAGTGGCGGGCAGCGGCGGGCCGGGGGCGACTCGCGGCGACCCCAGACGGGCTCGGCGTCCTGGCCCGGGCAGAGACGGTGCGGTTGTCACGCAGCAGCAGAATGGGCGTGCGCGGCTGCGAGGCGGCGTCGCCGTCGGCTCTCGGGGCAGCGGCACTAGGGTCGCGGCGTCGCTGAGGCTGGTACTGCGCCCCGAGGCTCAGCAGACTGAACACCTGCCCGTTGTTCTCCCATTGGATCGTCTGGCGCCAGGCACCCGGGGCGGGGGGCGGCTCGCGGGTGCTCGGCGGGGCGCAACGGAGAAGGGGACAGAGCTGCAGAGGCCCCAGGAGGAGCACGGTCCAGGCGAAGCGCATGATGCTCCCGGCTCGTCCCTTCTCGGGGAGGACGTGGCTAGGAGAGAAAAAAAAAAGAAGAAGAAGACGGGGTCTCAGATCTTCTGCGAGCGGGGAGGAGGAGGGCGAGGCGAGGGGACTGGTCGCAGGGAGTCGTGCCAAGGGCGAACGGCAGACCCTGCCCCCAGCCCAGGCGGCCGTCGGACGTGGCACCGTCCTCCTCTCCCCTTTCCCAGTCCTGGAAGGCGACGGGGAGCGGCGCACGACGGTCCGCGAGAGCGCACAGTGTCTGGAGTAGAAGGAGGGAGAGATTTTAAACTTTCTGACAAGTTTGCAGTTACACAAGCCGTTCTGGCCCCGCTGCCCCTCCGCTATTTGTTCACGTAATGCGATTGGAAACGTGCGAGGCGGACAGCTCCTCCGCGCCGCCCCTCCCTCCCCTGCCTCCCCTCCCCTCCCTTCCCCTCCCCGTCCCGC
>NW_022196895.1:48346229-48379019 GCF_008632895.1 Mastomys coucha
CACCTCCTCCCCAGACACGTTGCACAGGGAGAGTTAAGGGGAAAGAACAAAACGGAACACACATCCTGAGACACAGTCGACTTAATCTGGGCCGAACATGCAGGAATTTCAAAAGACTCAGACGGATGAAGGCAGCCAGGCCATGGGCCCAAGCCAAAATATGCATGAAGAAAAATGCTATTAGGTCACCAACCCTGGAGAGGCGGGAAGCAGGAGGTGGGGAGAGCGATGGGGGCCAAAATGTGTGCTCTGGGATGGGGGAGGTTGTGACTAACGCTTATCCATAAAGGAGTTAACCAGACAATTTCCCAATACGCACTCACCCCACTTTTTATGGGAAGCACCCTCAGCGAATAAACCCCAGGATATCAAATTTTGTTTTTCTGGCTGTAGGTAATATGAGAAATGGGTTACAAATCTGTTTCCTACAGTGAATATTTTAATAACCAAAGAGAAAATTTATGAGGAACAAAGCTTGCTACGTTGAAAAATTGAATAAACCCGACTCCCCTTTTTTGTCTTAAAAGAACCAGCCCAATTTGCACTTTAAGTGACAAGAATTCTTTCATCCCTGCTGTGGACCAGAGAGCCAGAAGCTCAAGGCAGTGTTCAGAGGCCCCTTCAAGCAGACCTTTTATCTGACTTCTTGCTTTCTCTTGTGTCTAAAAGGGAGGTTTGACCTCACATTTTAAAATCAAATTACCGATGTTAAATATTGAAATTCTATAAAGCATTCAGCATCTTTTAATTCATCTTCCAATCTAAACAAAGGTGTTGCAAGAGAAAAGGCCTTGGAGTTCAGAGTTTAGTACAAAGAAGGCAGTAGGTGTGGCCAGGAGGCTGAGTGGGAGGATGACCCGCAACGGTAGAGAGATGCTTAATAGAGCAGCTGTTCACATCCTACTCAGGGGCTGGGAGGTTCTGGACCGAATTCAAAGAAAAAAAAAATGCTATTAAGTGGTCTGATTTAAACTACTAGGCAAATCCAGATTTTAGTATCCATTTTATTGGTCCCATCATCGAGCTGTGGCTTAGACACACTTACTACTCACCTCTCAGCCTCTGTCTTTCCATAACTGATCATCCCATGAGGTGGGGTGGTGGACATCTACTGGGTTGACTTCTTCCTACCCTTCTCCCTTTTCTTTCTGTTTTTTTTTTTTTTTTTTTTTTTTTTGGAAAGCTCTGCCTGGAACCTCCCACTCCTAGTAGTTGGACTGGCAGGCCATTCATGGGATTTCTTCACTTGAAGAACTGGTCATGAGACCTGGGTTTGCCCTAATTAAACTATATTTCCAGAATCTGAATGTTAAGGAGGTCACATGGTCAAAAAATATTCCTCCTCCCACTGCTAGGAAAAGTGACAAATCTTGGGTCTTTAGCTTTTCCTTCAGACTTTCTTGTGCATTCTTTCTTTGTGGATTAATACTGTCAATTTCTGTCTTCTGCCACAGAAGAATCCGGTTTGACATAGAGTGTGGTACTGCTTCTCTCAGCTAGTGAAATCACATGACAGGGAATTCTGGGTAAGGAGCCTGGTTTTTGGAGTCCAGTTAGATGGAGCCTGCATATGACCACACACCTTCCTTGACACAGAATTTTGCCCACATGTGGCAAATCTATTGATTATATGATGAAGATAGTTTTAAGAACAATCTTCCTCATGCAAGTCCACAGTGAATTCTTTTCTGAACAAAGTTATGTCTAAGATAACACTAGTTGTGATGTCACTGGATATCTGCAAGGCTTACAATTAACTACTGGATTTCTCTAGACCTGGTAAGGGAGATAGTTGGATAGACAAAAGAAATTATAAGGAGAAACAGAAAGAGATTGATTATAATTACCTGTCATCTGAAAAGGACTCTACATCTGCCCATAAGTAGTTTATCTTCTAGAAGGGAATGGCTGGGTTGCTTATTACTTGACCACAGGTTTCTGGGGGGAAGACCTCTGCTGTGGAAGTCAGCTTAGAGCATAAGGACGCAGCAGATCCTATGGGGAGGGTAAGAAGTTTGTCCTGAATCTCAGTTAACTTACCTCTGTTTCCAGTTCTGGTATTTGGGGAGGGAAGGAAAAAATGGAGGGGGTGAGGGGAACAGAAGAAGGGGGGGAGGGGAGGGGGAAGTGCTTCTCTGTATGTGTATTTTCTTTTCTTTGGTTCTCAGTTCTTGGCAAGAGTTAACAATAAACCCCAAATCATCTTCAAAGTATTTTTCCAAGTTTCAAAAATCTCTGATTTTCTTGAATACCCAATTTATTCTATTTGAATAGATAATTCCTTGAGTTTGACTTTAAAATATTGGCTAACTTTTTGTGTCTCTACAAGCCTGTGAAGCCTGTGGAAAACAACTTTCACATTTTAAGTATTTCCCATCAGTGACATTCCATTGCACATTTATTCAGTATCTCATGAACACATATATACTTTACAAGGTAGTGTACTATACAAATGAGTTGTACACATGATCCTTTATAGTACATGAGGCTCAGGTTCTCCCAGTTTGCTTCAAAAGATTTAAAGCTGTGTCATGAGAAGAGAAATAACTAGTCAGAACAGTAACAATGTGTTTTGTTTATTTTCTTCATTAAACACACACATGCTCACATATGCACACAACTCTCACCCATTGGCACATACTCTAAATGCCATAAGAGAAGAGAAAGTGGTTCATTTTGTCCCTCTTTCATTTCCTCCGAATTTTCTTGCTTAAGACTTAGCTAGCTTGGAGAAAAGAAAGAAAGGAAACATGTGGTCACCACATTGAGGACAATAGAAAGTGTGTTTGCGACCCTGGGGTGAGACCATGTAGCTATGCCTTGCGTTCTTTTTCTCAGGGACAAACTTCTGTTTTCAAAATTAGACAAACCAGTCTCTTCCCACAAAGCACCAAAGTTAATACAAATAATACTTCTAGTGATTCTAATGATGATAGTAACTGTAGCTGTGTGGAGATGCCCCCAGCTCTTTAACTTTGGTAAGATGCACAGTTGATACCAATTTGAGACCAGCTTTCTGTGGACAGATCAATGGTATATGCCAAAAAAAAGAGAGAATCATCCAAATTCTCTCTCTCTCTCTCTCTTTTTTTTTTTGAAAGCAAGGTTTTATTTTCTACTAAGAAATAAAAGTTAGTCCTGCCCCATATCACCTAAGTTCTCTTGAAAGTTGCCTGTACTTTCCACACTGGCTCTCTGAGAAGCACCATGGTGGTCAGCAAGAACACATGCCCAGTGAAAGGCAGCAAGGAGGGAGCTAAGAAGAAGGGGCTTGATCCATTTTCTATGAAAGATTGGTATGATGTGAAAGCTCTGGCTATGTTCAATATTAGACACTTTGGAGAAACACTAGGCACAAGGACTCAAGGAACCAAAATTGCAACTGGTGACCTCAAGGGTCATTTTTAAAGGTAAGCTTTGCTGATCTACAGTATAACAAAGTTGTGTTTAGAAAATTCAAGCTAGTGACTAAGGATGTGCAGGGCAAAAGCTGTCAAACTGTCTAGCTAGCTTCCATGGCATGGATTATATCCAAGATAAGTTGTGTTCCATGGTCAAAAAGAAACTGACCAGACCATGAGTCAAGCTCATGCTGATGTCAAGACAACTGATGGCTCTTCACTCTGTCCTTTCTGGCTTGGTTTCACTAAAAAAATTGCAACAACCAGATATGTAAGAAGTCCTGCGTGCAGCACCAGCAGGTCCTTCAGACCTGCAAGAAGATGATGGAGATCAAGACTTGAGACCAAGAAGGTAAATGACTTGAAGGAAGTGGTGAATAAATTAGTCATAGAAAACAATGGGGAAGACAGAGAAAACTTGCCAGTCCATTTACTTTCTCCATGTCACCTTCATCAGAAAAGTAAAGATGTTGAAGAACCCCATGTTTGAGCTGAGAGAACTCATGGAGAGCCATGCTGAAGGTGTAGTTCTGGGAAAACTACTGATGGCGAGGCAGCTGCTGAAGTTGAATAAGCTGATGGGTATGAACTGAGTCCAAGAATCTGTTTAAAATCCAGACTTTTGATAGTGGCAAATAAAATGTCCTATTTGTGAAAAAGAAAGAAAAGCTAAAAGGTTGTGTCCCCAGAATTTGCTAGATAACTTAATAATCACAGGATATGGAATTATTCAGAAAGTTAAAACTGCAGAGCAGGACCTCTGAATTATCAGAAACAGAACAAGAACTCTGTAACCAAGGAAACAGAGTGTGAGCATCTCTCTCCCTCTCTCTCTCTCTCTCTCTCTCTCTCTCTCTCTCTCTCTCTCTCTCTCTCTCTCTCTCTCTCTCTCTCTTGGTTTGGGGTCTAAAGAGATGCCTCAGAGGTTTAGCACACATCCTATTCCTCTAGAGAACCCAAATTAGTTTTTTTTTTTCCTGCACCAATCAGGCTGCTCATAAGCACCTGCAATTCCAACTCCAGGGAATCTGACTCCCTCTTCTGCCCTCTGGGGACAACTGCACACACACACACACACACACACACACACAAATAGAAATTGAAAAGCATGCAGCCGAGGAAACATATATGAGTCTTGTTCTTCAGTGAAGTTGATGGCTCGTGTGAAGTTTGTCACCCTGTGGTTTTAACACATCAAAGGGAATCAAAGGAAAAGAGATGGAAAGTTTAAGTGTAAAAGGCAGCATTTGGAAGAGAAGCAAATAGAACAGGTGACATTAGAGGAATGGACTTAGAGCTGAATGGAAGTATTGAATACACTCCTTGAGATAATCAGAAAAATTAACAGAGTGAGACCCAGAGCCCCAACGCTGCTTTCCTGTTGGAGCAGGGGGAGGCTGGCTGGTGGACTTGAAAGTTAACGGCAAGTTTACACTCTTTTCCCAGCATCCTTGCTTTTTTGCCACATGCCACTTCCAGGTACTCACCCAAATATAAAAAGTAGACAGTTGGTACACATTTGTCTGTGTGTCAAGACTGAACTAACTAAAAAGGAAAATAAGTAAACAAACTGGCTCAAAATAGCCCAGAAATAATGAATTTTAAGTCTATCTGGCTTGGTTACCTCTCCCCTTGGGCCTCCTAAAAAAAGATGCAATTTAAATCTGGTGAAGAGAAAAGTATTTTATCCTGCTGCCTTTCATGGTTATCCATAGGTGATGAAGTAAAGAAGGTTAGTCAGTCTAGCAAAATGGAAAAATGGGAAGAGAGGGCCCCAGGAGAGGAGAACAGACCTTTGAAACATAGTGAGTCAGGCAAAGTAATTTGTTTATATTGACCACAAAAATAGTCAGCCAGTTGGCAAGACCACTCCTAAGTGAAGCCCAAGTAACTTGATTGGGCTGGGTGACAGTTTAGTGACAGAAAAGGGGCAATTGTAGGTGCTGTGGACTGTGTCAGAACTTCAATAGGTGAAGGTATACAGTGAGATCTGCATCCCGGCTTCTTTGCCCCTCAACTCCCCCCACATGCCTCCACACTGCCCATTACCCTAACAGTTATTTATTCACACATTCTGTGTCTTCTTCTGCTATGCAGGAATGTGTATCAGGAAGACACGTATGCTTATCCCAGACACTTCCACCATTGATGATCTCCACAACAGGCGTCTCTCTTCTTTAAATTGATCTGTGTGCACAACCACCTTTGCAACTCAAGTGGAACATGATGACAGACTATGAACAATGTAATGGGAGTTCAGGGAACTTGTCTGGGATGGAGGCCGAGAAGAAAGATTTGATATAGCCGTGAAAGAGAACATCTTTAATGAAAGCATAAGGCCAGTCTCACAAGTGGTTAAGTAAGTGGCTAAGTTCCTTTATTATTGCATGGTTTATGATTATTTCCTTCCTCTACTAAAAGGCCACCAGCTCCGTTATTTGTTTCCTACTTGTGCTTGAGAGAAACTGTGAAGCCTTCTTAGTTTCAGGTTGAACTCAGGACCTTGCACATGCACATTCTGAGCCAAACCTATAAATGAAGATCTTTCAAAGAAGGTCAATTAACACCTTAAATGGATGATAGCAAGCATGGGTTTCTCTGACCTCTACTTATTTTTCTTCTACATTTCAGTTGTCTTCAGGAATTATGGATATCACTTCTAGAAGGTTCATGGACAAACAAAACACAAAACAGACCTGAAGATCTAGGTCACTATCCTAGGCTAGTTATAGGCATAAGACATACCACCTAAACCTGATTTTTCAATCCTTTCTATGTTCTTCTGGAGATCGTTAATAGTACAGGGACCTATAAGAATGGAATAAGAGAAAATTATTGAAAACACTAGCTATAAATTAATATGGAGTAACAGTTTAATTTGTACACACTCAAAATGGTCTGTGGCTAAGGAATGTTGATGCCTGTATAACTGAGCTGGGCCTTCTAGTAGAGGAAGGAAATAATCATAAAACACGCAATAATAAGAGAACTTAGCAACTTAATTATTCACTTATGAGACTGTCCTTATGCTTCCATTATTAATAATGATTTCTATTAATTTCTAATAAAGATTAGCTCTTGTCACTTATTACATTCGTGGCAGCATGCACCGCACTTTAACGCACTGCCCCATTTTATCCTCATAGCAATCTTGTGACATGGTTATTTATGGGTTTTGTTTTATGGCTAAGAAACCAAAGCTTTAGTAAGATTAAGCAACATGCTTACTAAATATTGGCAGCGCTGACTTTTGAACCCAGGTCTATGCTGTCATAAACCACAATATTAAATCCTACCATGGGGTGTAGAGAGAAGAGAGACAATTGCTTCTTTCATTTTATTTCTTTTTGTTTAATTGTTGGAAGAAATAAGCTAAGTGATTCACCAAAGGCTACATGGCAGGGAGATTGGGGCCAGGCCGATTAAATTACAAAACTGGCAGTGACTAGTGACTATCATCCCAGGCCTATGGCTTCGGGATCTGATATGCAAATTGGCTGAAAAGAGACTGCAAGGAGAAAGAAGGCACAAGAGACAGACAGTCCCTGCAATGGGTAACAGCGAGTCCTTGAACAAATTACTTAACTATTCTGAGTCCTGGATTTCTCCACCAAAAATAAAGATAATAAAAGCAATCTTGAAGGGCTCTGTTGCTAGCATGCAATGTTTATAAGTGCATGACAGAGAATCTAGCTCTTATTAGGCGCTGACTAGAGGGTAATTGGCATTACTGCTTGGCATTTCAATGGTAGAATTTAAATGGAGACAAAGATTCTTTGTACATAGACACTCATGTTGAAAGGCGTTTTCTCTAAACATGTGGAAAGGAGCCATTATTTTGCTTTTTCAAATATTTTCATTTTTTAAACAATTTTATACACATGTATTTTGAATTTTGGTAATTTTTAATGTTCCTCATTACCCTCTCTTATTCTCCTTTTTCTCCCGCTGAAACCCTGCTTTTTCCAAAGAAGCTCAAGGTCCCTTCTGCTACTTTGATGATGATGATGATGATGATGATGATGATGATTGGTGGTGGTGGTGGTGGTGATGTGTGTGTGTGTGTATGTGTCTTGTATATATGTCCATGTCCCACTGAGTTTAATTACAGTTGCTTATATGGGTATAAGTGGGATTTTCTACTTATTGTTGGCTCCACCATTAAAGAAAAGAGCACACCCAACACCCATTTCCTGACCACAGACTCTCAGTAAGAGGTGAGGGCTTGTGAGCCTCTTCCTCTGATGAAATAGCAATAGGCCCAGTCTTGTGTCGCTAAGCACAGCTGTAGGGAGGTCATGAGTGCAATGGCCGCATCATGTCCGGAAGATGCTGCTTCACGGCTCTCCTCCCCAGCCTCTGGCTCATGCATCCTTCTGCCTCATCTTCTGTGCCTTCTCTGAGACTTGGGGGTAATAAATAGGTGCCCTGTTTATGGACAAGCACTCCTCTGTCACTTATTCTTATCACAATGACCATTTGTGACTCTGCATTAACTTCCATCCACTACAAAATGAGTTTTCTGAAGGCAGTGAAGTGCAATCTAATTTTTTTGTGGCAAGAAGATTAAGATGCAAATCATTGGTTTCTTTTGTTTGTTTATTGGATACTCTATTTATTTACATTTCAAATGTTATTCCCTTTCCTGGTTTCCTCTCCGAAATCCCCCATCCCATTCCCCCCCCCCCCGTTTCTATGAAGGTGCTCCCCCTCCCACCCACTCACTCCTGTCTCACCACCCAGGCATCGAGCCTTCACAGGACCAAGGGCCTCTCCTCCCATTGATGACCAACAAGGCCTTCCTCTACTACATATGCAGCTGGAGCCATGGGTCCCTCCATGTGTACTCTTTGGTTGGTGGTTTAGTCTCCGGGAGCTCTGGAAGGGTCTGGTTGGTTGATATTGCTATTCTTCGTATGGGGTTGCAAACCCCTTCAGCTCCTTCAGTCCCTTCCCTAACTCCTCCATTGGGGTCCCCATGTCCAGTCCAATGGTTGGCTTCGAGCATCCACATCTGTACTTGTCAAATTATTGTTTTTAACCTATAATTCATGTAAAATAAGATGCACAAGTTTCAACCATACAGCTTGATGAATTTTAGCAATATGTATGTCAATATATCCAATGCTACAAGCAAAGCATTGAATAGTCCCATAAACTCCCCCTCAGCTCACTTGATTCCAACATACTAAACCACAGTTCCGATTTTTTTCAACCTATATTAAGTTTATGTACTCTGGAAGTTTTCATAAGTGGAAATCCCACAGAAAATCCCTTTTGCGTATGCTATTTTGCTCAGGAGTATGTCTGTGAAATTCATCCATCCATCCTGTTGCTCCATCGGCAGCCCATGTATTTTCTTCACAGCAGTTCATACTGTGAGCATGTTATCATTTGCAGTTTTCAGACTCGGTTTATGGATAAAGCTGCTGAGGGTGTTCACCTACAAGTTATTCTGTGCATGGACCTGCATGTCTTTTAAGGTAACTGCTTAGACAAAGAACTGCCGCATCTTTAGAACATTTACATACTTAACTTTGTTAGGACCTGTGGAATGTTTTAAATACTTCTTTTTTTCTTCAATTCTCCATTCATAGCACTTGGAATTAAGTTGTATTACTTCTATTGCCTTAATATAATATATCACAATTAAACCATAACATTTTGGGTTTTTTTTTTGTTTATTCCCAAGATTTCGTGTTAATATTATAACATAAAACACAGTGTAACTTTAAATGTTACAGTCTGTTAAAAATCTGAACACTTAAAAAAGTTTAGTCTCTTTAAAATATCCAATATCTCACTAGAAGTCCAAAGACTTTTAACCGAGGGGTCCTGTAAATTAAGAAAAAAAAAAAAGAAATACTTTCTTATTCCAAAAGAGAAGAACTGGGTCCCAGTCACAATCAAATTTAAAAAAACAAAAAACAAAAAACAAAAAACAAAACAAAAACGATTCCTTACAGTATCAGTAACTCAGTACTCGATGTCTTGGACTCACTTGTGACCTTCTGGGTTCCAGTGGAGTTAGGCAGTGGACCAGAGCACTTCTCTACTTCCGTCATCTGCTGCCACGGACTGGGATTTCTTACGGGGTCCCTTGTTCCGCAGGACGAGGGGTTCTGGCCAGGTGTGCATGGGATTCGGCTTTGACAAACAGACTAGACACGAGTGGTGTAAGGTCTGAGTGTATTTTTCAAATATGGAGTCAGGTTTATATAGTTGATACAGAAGGGTTTGAAAGAGTCAGGTGGTACAACGGTCAAGATACATCAAAACAAGGTGCAGGTACATCGCCCTTTTTAGGAACACAAGGAGTCAGCAGCAAAGTAAATACATGTTAATTTAGCAGGAACTAAACAGGGATTACAATCTGAAAGAAAGCTAGCTCTGACTAAGGTGACCTTGGCTTAGAAGCCTGGTGCAGATAGTTCCTCTTCAGTTTGTTGTTTTGGTTACAGACTGGGTGGGCCTAAGTAAGTTCCTCAAGTATGTTGTTTTTCTGAGCTAGTGGAGGTTAGCCCCAGGGAACACTTGTTAAGCTAGTTCCTAGGAGTGATTCAGCTGCAAATCTAATATAGCCTGCCTTATGTTGACTAAGAATGAGGATTTCACTAGATCTTGTCCTGGGATAGTTCTCATTCTGTAAGCTTTAATGCCCTACCCACAATGCTGGAGGTTATTAGTTTGAATGGCTTAATATTCCAAGCCAGGGCTTGACTAGGACGTTGGAACATTGGTCAGAAAGCAATGTCCGAATTTTCTCTTGCTAGCTATAAAGAAATGATATATTGGTGAGTTCCTAGCACACAAGTACGAGGACATATCAGGGCTACCTCTGAGTTTGGGGTGCCAGGTGACAATGCGGAGGCAGGAGACTGACTTTCCTTGAAGTTTACGCCTCAAACACCCCTGTCACGCAAAGTGTGCGTGGCAATCTGCAACATATAGTTTGTTTTAGAGGCTCAGGCCAGCTCTCCTCCACACCTGTTCTGTCCTTGATGAGTGTCTTATGGTCTCAGTGTCTCCATTATGCTGGAGTCTCTACTGTAAGTAAGGCTGCCCCTTCGACACTATCCTCTCCCGGCCTCTCTTTACAGCATGTAATCCAGCTATGTGTAGAAAAGCTTCAGCTTTTTCCCATGATCTCTTCAATCCCTGCTCTTCACTGCAGCACAGCCTGCATCTTCACTAGCACGCTCTCCTCAGCCTCAGCTGTTTTCCATGAGCCCTTCAATAATGAAGCTTTTATTTTGCTAGCCTGGGCTATACAGTGAATTCTAGTCTAGCTACACAGTAAAATTCTGTCCTTTCTTTTTAAAGAAAATATCTACTGCCTTTAGAATAAAGTTTTTTTTCCATTTAAAAATCATTTTTTATTAACATCATATCATCTTCCTGTTTACCCAAGTGTCTATCATGTATAAGGAATGTCGGTAAATATTCCATTTGAAGCTGCTTTGTACATATTTCCATCGATAAATAAACTCTGAATTCACATAAAAAAGTTAAACTTAAATAACTCATATTTCCTTCTCGTGTAACAGATGCATATTGGTAAACTATAAATATTCTTAGACTCAGTCTTGGTTCTAAGGAGAACAGTAATTCACCACATGGTACAACTGTTGACAGTGAGACTGAGACATTGTCAGCCAGTGTCCTGGTATGGATGAGTACTGTGGTGGGAAACAGAAAATTCACATTTGGTTTTGGGCTGGGGGGATGGGCAGAAGAGGTGGCCAGGCGGTCAGAGGACAGGGCAGTTGCTTTCATTACAGCACTGATAAAAAAATAATCTGTTCTGCCACTGAATTTTAACCTGGAATATCATCTTCTACATTCGCTGAGTAAGTGCATAATCATTTTACTTAAAACTCAGGTGTCGACTAACTGAATAGGGCACATAATCCATTGGGAACATCAGTAGATTCAGAGAACAACCATGGATCTGGCAGAAACAAGAATGAATGAATGCAGAAGCAGAGAGCAAGGATTCTGTGTTGGTGAGGTTAATCCACTCTGGTTACATATCCATCCAGGGCCTCGGTTCTGCAGATGCATCTACTGGGTGGCAGGATGGCCCTGGCAGCCACACGGAGCATCCTGAGCCTGTGTGGCAGGTGAGGCAGTTGGCCAGTCAGAGTCAGATGACAGTGAAGAGCACAGCAGGGCTGCTGGAAGCACTCGGTGGCTGCTGCTTTGTTGCCCTGAGCTTGGAGGACCAGCCCGTTCCAGACCTCATGGGCTGTAGAATTCACTTACACTGCATCCCAGAGAATCTTCTCCTCTAGACTGTAATAGCCCAGCTGGTGAAGGACCGGGGCCACTCGCTGCATGCTCTTCACCTGAGGAGGGCTGATGGATAAGACTTCTTCATACCACCGCCGGGCTTCATCGAAGTTTTCCTCGAAGCTCAGCAACCTGGCCTGGATGTATAGGACATTGTGGGACATTGGGAAGAGGTTGGCAGCTTCTTGGAAACACAGGCTGTAGCTTCAGCAGGCCTTCCAATGCCAATGTAGACTTCAGCGGCATGGAGCCAGATCTGTGCCAGCGTCATCCAGGGATGCGGCGGACCCTGCTTGGGAGCACTACTCTGCAGAGATGAGGCCACTTCTGACAGTGCTTGCTCCACTCTTGAGGCTGCTACTGATGTGGCATGGACGGAGCCTGGCTCAGGATAGCTGAAGTCTAGCAAAGTGATCTTGTTAAGGCTGTCGTCTGTCAGCCATGGTTCTATCTAAGAGGCTGCTCCCATGTCCAGAGTCACTGGGATTGGTAAGGTTGCAGCAGGATTTCCATATCTGCAGCATGTGCTTACAGGTGAGCAGTGCCTCATCTGGACCGGGGCAAAGTGACTCCAACTTCACTTTGGGGAAAAAAAAAAGGTTTTTAAAGTCCAGATGTTAATCTGATGGACTCTGGCTTTGTCTACATTTTCGGGCCCTAACATTGTCACCATGTCTTCCCACAACCTTAACTTCTTGTTGCTGAGGATCCTCATTTTGCCATTACATTTACATAAATCATTCCTCCTTTTATTTTTCTAGCCAAGTTTGTATCATTCCTAAAGACTCAGTTTCAATGTCATTTCTTCCTGGGAAAGCTTGACTTCAAGAGATTTTCACTTTTACAACTCTGTGTATGTGTTTCTCTCTCTCTCTCTCTCTCTCTCTCTCTCTCTCTCTCTCTCTCTCTCTTTCTCTTTCTCTCATACTATATTGTTTTTGCAAATCCAGCCCCATTTGCAATCATGTGTTCAATATCTTATTTTCTCAGTGAAAGTGTGATTTCTTTGAGAATTCAAACTATTAATAATATATTCACCAGACTATTTATTTTCATCTGTCAGAAGTATGCCTTTACATATTATCTGTGCAGCAGGTATAATAATTATTTTGAATTCATGTTTGTGAGCACTAATCATAAAGCCTTTGTTCTGGCCCAGCATGGTTCCAATGAACATGTACTACTACACTTTACGAATTAGTGCAAAGTCCCTTCACTTTTCTCCCCATGGAAATTTAAGGACTTAATGACTTGGGAGTGAAAAAGACATAATTTATAGCAGAATGCCTACTCCAGAGAGGTCTGAGGCTCAAGCAAATTGAACCTTAATCTTATTAACATGACAAGATCTTGGCAATGGTAAATGGGGAATCTCTTCCAATGTTTGATCCCACTGATTTGGCTTGAGTTATGCCCTCACATTTACATATACCAAAAATATACAAGTTTCTTAATGTAAAACAAGGCAAATACAACATTATTATAAAAAGATTTTTATGGTAAGTAGATCAAGGGCACAAGTTGAAACTGAAAGGCCACTTCAATTTCATTTATGACTTAAACTTTTTTTTTAAGTTTTATTCATTGTATTTATATGAGTACACTATTGCTCTCTTCAGACACACCAGAAGGGGGCATTCGATCCCATTACAGATGGTTGTGAGCCACCATGTGGCTGCTGGGAATTGAACTCAGGACCTCTGGAAGAACAGTCAGTGCTCTTAACCACTGAGCCATCTCTCCAGCCCCATAAATTAAACAATTTTTTAACTGAGTAGGTTTTCCCATATTTGTAGATCCTGGCTATTGCATGGACTGTATTAGAACAGTGTTTGGGAATCCCATCATTGACCAGGCAGTGAACTGTGAATTAAAGGAGATAATCTGTTGTGGTCTAACATTAAAATATAAGGCATTTGTGAGTACTGAGAAATGGCTCTTAAACATTCTGGGGGCCATTCTGCAAGGGAGAGTAGCCATGCTAAGAACAACACCAGCTGCAGTCCACATGGTGACATTTTCATATGTAAGATGCTGAGTGGTTATTTATTGATGGGTGGCTCAAACAAACCCCAGAAAAAAAGTCCACACATTATTGCCTCAGACTTTGTTTTCTTTGACAATTGCCTTCTCAGTTGAATAAGTGTCTTTCCCCAATGTGTGCTCATCAAAACATTTCAAAGAAAAAGTGAAAGAAACTCCAATGACTGCTGTAGAC
Source organism: Mastomys coucha (assembly GCF_008632895.1). Lineage (NCBI taxonomy): Eukaryota > Metazoa > Chordata > Mammalia > Rodentia > Muridae > Mastomys > Mastomys coucha. The sequence goes on from NW_022196895.1 coordinate 48,360,141, forward strand.
ACAAAGAGTAAACAAAAAGTCAAGTACTGAAGCTGGAAAGATGGCTCTGCCCTTACAGAGGACCTGGGGCCATTTCCTGTGCCTACATAGTGGCTCACGATCATTCATAATTTCAGTCCTAGGGAATCTGATGCCTTCTTCCAACCTCCACAGGTGCCAGGCACGCTCATGATGCACAAACAGACACGCAGGCAAAACATTCCTGAAAACAAAATAAATAAATCAAAAGGAGGCTTAAAAAGACAATTCCTGTATTTTTGCTACCGCTCTGTATCAAAGATGTGAGTAGTGAAAACACCGACACAATTTACTCATTTCCTTATTAGCACTGGATATTATGAAGGTTGACATTACCAAGTCGATGATTAGAAGAGATATAAATTCTGGAGACAGTAATGGATCATCAAATAAAATACTACTTTGACTGCAGAGATTTTAACTCAGTAGGTAAGAGCATTAGTTGCTCTTCCAGAAGACACACGTGCATTTCCCAGCATTTACGGGCTAGCTAACAACTTTTTCTAACTCCAATTCCAGGAGATCCAACAAGCTCTCTGGCTTCTTCTGGTAATGCATGCACATGGTGCCCAGGCACACATGCAGGCAACATACCTATCCACATCAACGTTTTAAAAAATTCTCTTAAAAATAAGTTAGTATATATTATTATTATTTACTAAAAAAAGATACATAGGTCATAACACTATAATAAAAATGGAGGTCTCTTCTGGACATTAAATGTGTACTTCCCATTAACTAGAAGCTGCTACCAAAGGTCATGGCTAGACATTGTTTGAAGACTTACCGTGTGCTAAGCCTGTGCTCACTATTTTGACATTATTCTTGGAGAGCTCATAATTTCTGTTAATAAATTACCTCTGGGATGATTTTTTTAAACTGAATTTATGTCCCATTTGTCTCATCTGAGCTTTAAAGTTATATTTGAGTTACATGTTAGGGACTCCTTTTCGAGATTTGGGAGTCAAAAGCATTATAGTATCTAAAACTAAATGCTTTCATCCCTTCAAGATTAAAAACTTCAAGATTTAAAACTACAATAGTTTTAAAGGGAAATATGGCTCCAACACAAAAGGCAATGATCTGGGGAGCAATACTCAAAGCCAATGAAGTGTCACAGAGACAGAGTAAGGTGATGTTGAGAATAGCATGCCTACCATGAAGGTCCATATTTACACAACATGATGTGAGGCTTCCTGACAAAGAATTCTGAAAATGGTACTGTTGATGCTGGGTGCTGCCCTTGATTTTTAACCTGTTCACAAGGCTGTTGTTTTCTTGATATTTTTTCATAACCTACAGTCAGGACTGAGAGAAGGAACAGTGCACTGCATATTCTTGCAATGCAGTATTTTATTCTTCTTTGAAAAGCTAAATGGTTTCAGATCATAGCTCTCTCACTGGATTTTTCTGACTCAGGCTCCTAGTGGCTAGGAGATAAATTTGCGGTAGGTGCCTCATAAGGAGCCCAAGAAATGCTATTCTAGGTGTGGTTAGTGAGTGACTTGCAGACAGAAAAATGTTCTTGTAGTTCTAGTGGAATGAAAGACATGAAAAACGCTTTCCTTTCCGGGGTGGAGTTCTGTACTCCATTAGAATGAGCATGTGGCAGGATGAAGGCTCCCTGGGACTCTGTTGTTTGGTTTCTTACAGTGAGTAGGAGAAGCCCTACTTAGTATTTCTACAGAAAAACCACCAAAGTGAATCATCCTCTAGGGGGCAACAAAGTGTGACTCAGGCTTAGAACTGCAGGAAGCAGGGAGGGATTGACCCCAAAGTCTGGAACAATCTGAAATCCAAGAAAACAGTAGGCAAGCTTCCATTGTATTATTGTCCTCAAGAATATCTAATGTTCTGTGTTGCAGATAACTCTGGGGTTATTTGTAATTTGATGTTAATTTCCTTCTCCAGTGAGGGGTTATGAACAAGGAATGAATCAGCACTCAAGTGATTTCCTGTAAACCTTCTTCCCACCTTAATTTGTAAAATAAAGGCTAGACCCTGTGATTGGGCAGTAAAAGGAAAGGTGGAGCTGAAAGATGTTAAAAAGGAGGAGTAGAAGAGAGAGGGAGACAGAGGAGAAGGTGGAAGGAAAGAGGAGCCGAAGCTCACGGCCTGGAGAAACCACAAATTATAAGGGGTCTCATAGATGGAAGATGGTAGTGTAGTGGTAGATCTGCCCAATTTAGGCGCACAGCTTGTATTGGTATTAATTGAGTTATGTTTTCATTGCTGGGACATATTTGGGTTGGAGATTTACTGCAACAGTTCTGTAGTAATGAAAAGTAATGCCAAGGTAGACAGAAGGACCAGGAGCTGGAGCAGTTGAATGGAATCCAAGCCTCAGGTCTGAGCAAGCCTTGAGGAACAAGTAGTGAGACCAGCCATAATTAAACCCTTTGTAGTGGAATTTTCTTCCCTCTCTAAGGGCTTATGTTAGATATAATCCCATATGGACCTCTAGGATCATCGTTTTATGTTCAACTCCCTGCATTTGCCATACCTGGCATGTGTGGATAATCTTTATGAGCTACCAACGAGTCCCTCCAACCTTAGCACTTTGAACTGCCATACAGCTGTGTTGCTGGAGAATGATAGTTCACCACTTCCCTCTCTACAGTTTTCTTTGCCTCTTTGCTGCAGAAATAAGAATCCAGGGTGGGTGGGATTAAAATCCTCATGCTGATGTCTTACATTTCTGGTTTTGTAGGAGAAAATGCGACAGATGTAGGTGTAGTGTACTTTCCACAGACTGGGAAAGACTCACCTGTCTGACCCAGGTGAAAAAGGAAAGCCAAAGAAGAAAAGAAATAGAAAGAGGTGAGTATTGGTGCAGGTTGTACAAAGACATATGGCATATTCTTAGTAAACGTGTAAAAAATCTGGTGGAGATGAAGGATAACAGAAGGAATTGTATTAATTTTCAAAAACCCCATACTCTTTCTTACCTCTGTTTCCTTTCAAGAAGAAAAGTTCTTACTGGCTGGATTTTCCATGTAGACTTTGAATGATGGGATAAGAGTTCTGTAAAACCCAAGGTATAGGATGAGAATAAATTTGACCCAGGGCTACATGCAAGAAAGAAAGTCATTGTGAGTAGCTAGAGTGGCTGTTGAGGGGTAGCCTTTTAAAAGGTCTATTTTTAAAATGATGTGTATATATGGTCTGTGGGCATGTATGTCCATGTGAGCAGGCTGCTACAAAGTCTAGAAGAGTGTGTTAGATCCCTAGGAGCTGTAGTTACAGGTTCCAGAATGTGGATGTTGGGAATTGAACCCAGGTCTTCTATGTGCTCTTAGCTGCACCCCATCTCTAGAGCCCACAAAGGGTGGGTCTTAGCAGGAAGACAGGCAGGCCTGGAAGCAAGAAGATGAGGTATAAAGTGGGAGTGGAAGGGTCATTGGAAAGGACTGTTAGCTTTTATAAAGAGATGAAGAATAACAAAAGTATGCAAAAAATAATCCTAAGTCACGTGGCTTGTATTCACAGTACACTATGTGACTTTGGGCATTTTCCCCTACCAAGAGGCCTGCCAAGGGTCCAGTGGTTTTACTACTTAGGAGTAATCTACTTAAAGGACCCACTTACATTTAAGTTATAATTCCACAATATATTGATCTGTAATATAGTTATCTACTTACCTTATTTACTTTGTTTAGCTTCCTCTTCACTTTAAATTTGGTAATACACTGTCTCTCCAGGAGTAATAAACATAAAAAGAACATTAGAAATGTATTTTAAGTCAATGAAAAACACCCCCTAAGCTTTAACGTAGTAGGAATACTTTTTCTGCCAAGCACGGTAATTGTTACTTGTGGAATTTCCTTAGAATAGCCAAGGCTTTGACTCAAAAGCTATAGTGCTGGAATGAACATCTGGGTGGAGGCACCAGTCTGTTGGAAAACCGATGATAGTTCAACTCCATATGTTGCAAGAGATTTCTTGATAGATCCACTCGGCAGATCCAAAAATCACAGGGTGTGTTTGGTTCAAGTTGAACACAGAATTCCCTTCATATTTGATGCCTGCATTCCTTTTCTTTTAACCATTTTTTTCTATTTTCATTTATCCTGTTTTAATCACAGTAATAACACTTATTAAATCACAACTTTAGTATTTACATACAAGAATTGCACTCAGATCATGTTAAAAAGTTTGTAAGGACCGGTCAGTGGTGGCTCATGCCTTTAATTGTAGTACTCAGGAGGCAGAGGCAGGATTTCTGAGTTTGAGGCCAGCCTGGTCTACAGAGTGAGTTCCAGGACAGCCAGGGCTACACAGAGAAACACTGTCTCGGGAAGAAAAAAAAAAAAAAAGTTTGTAAGGGAGTCAGTTACTTAAAAACACACTTGTCCTGAAAATAACCCCAAAGCCATGAGGGATGGGGGTGGGTTTAGAGACTCAGTGGCCATAGGACCAGGGCTTATCTAAGCAATACAGCAGGCACAGATCTGAATCACAGTACCAAGATCTGGGCTCCAATACTCCTCTTTTATGCAATCTGAGTTGAAATGGACTTTCATTGCCATGCTTTCTAAGATGTCACTGAGAGTATAGACACATAGAATATGGATATAAGCCAATCAACCAACCAACCAACCAACCAATCAATCAATCAATATAAAAGTGAACTTAGATGTATTTGTATTAATTTTCCACTAATTCACTTTACATCCTCATCACAGCCTTTTTCTTCCAGTCCCTCTTCACAAGGCCCTCCCTCCATGCCTCTGAGCCATTCATCTCTGAGAAGGATGAAGTCCTCCCTGGGTACCAACCTCCCCTGATACCTCAAGTCACTGCAAGACTGTACATCCTCTCCCACTGAGGCCAGACAAGGCAGCCAGGTAGGGGACAGGATTCCCAGACAGGTAACAGTTGGGGTAAGCTTTCACTCTAGTTCTGGGGGAGACCACCATAAAGACCAAGCTATACATCTGCTGCATGTGTGGGGCGGGGGGCTAGTCCAGGCCTTGTATGTTCTTTGGTTGGTGGTTTAGTCTTAGAGCCCCCAAGGGTCCAGGTTAGTTGACTCTGTTGGTTTTCTTGTCGAGTCCCGATCTGCTCCAAGTCCCTCAATTCTTCCCCCAACTCTGTCTAATGTTTGGCTGTGGGTCTCTGCATCTGTTTCAGTCAATTGCTGGGTGGAGCCTGTCAGAGGACAGTTATGCTAGGCTTCTGTCTGCAAGCATATGAAAATATTATTATTAATAGTGCCTTGGTATAAATGGTTCTTGCCCATGGGATGGATCTCAAGTTGGGCCGGTTATTGGTTGGCCATTCCTTCAGTCTCTGCTTCATCTTTGTCCCTGTTCTTCTTATAGGCAGGGCAAGTTTTGAGAAGAAGGTTTTGTTGTTGGGTTGTCTTTATCTCTCCACTGGGAGAACTGGCTGGCTACAGGAAGTGGCCTCTTCAGGCTCTTTATCTCCCACTGCAGGATCCTCAGCTAGAGTCACTCTCATAGACTCTCTCCCACCAAGGTCTCTGGCTTCTCCTAGAGATACCCCACCCCACCCCACCCTACTTCCTACCCGACTCCCTATTGCCATTTGTTCTTCAAGCTCTTTCCCCAGCTCTCCTTACATCTGATCCCCTACTCCCATCCTCATCCCCTCTCCCACCCAGTTCCCTCCTTCCATCTAATTCTAATGACAATTTTATTTCCCATCTGAGTGAAATTCAAGCATCCTCCCTTGGGCCCTCCTCCCCGTCTTCTTCCTCCTCCTCCTTCTTCTTCTTTTCTATATTTTTTTAAATAATTTTTTCCGTGGGTATTTTCTTTATTTACATTTCAAATGTTTTTCCCTTTCCAGGTCTCCTCTTCAGAAACCCCCTATTCCATCCCCCTTACCCTGCCTCTATGAGGGTGCTCCCCTACCAATCCACTCCCACCCTGGCATTCCCTCTTATTTAACTTCTTTGGGTCTATTAATTGTAGTATGAGTATCCTGTACCTTATGGCTAATATACACTTATAAGTAAGTACATATCATGCATGTCCTTTTGGATCTGGGTTACTTCACTCAGATGATATTTCTGAGTTCCTTCTATTTGCCTGGAAATTTCATAGTGTTCTTGTCTTTAATAGTTGAGTAGTATTCCACTGTGTAAATGAAGCACATTTTCTTTATTCTTCAGTTGAGGGGCATCTGGGTTGTTGCCAGTTTCTGGCTATCACAGATAAAGCTGCTATGAACACCGTGGAGCATGTGTACTTGTAGTATGATGGGGCATCTTTATTTGTGAGTGTGTGTGTGTGTGCATGTGTGTGTGTGTGTGCGTGTGTGTGTGCGTGTGTGTGCGTGTGTGTGTGTGTGTGTGTGTGTGTGTGCGTGTGTGTGTGTGTGTGTGTGTGTGTGTGTGCGTGTGTGGATGTACACTTTTCCTCATCTTCCACAGAGTATTCCTCAGCTATCACAGGAGGTTGTACAGATCTGATCTGATGTCTGTACTTACATTGGTCCATTACGTGTCTCTGAAATCTCACTCCTCTATTTTCTTCTTTCTCATAGCAAGGCACTTTAGTTTTATTATTTTGGAGAATAGTTGCATCAAATCAGAATGCCTTCTTTTTCAGCCAATATAAATAAAAATATTCAGGCAAACAAAGCAAAATTTAAAACATAGTCAAACAGATTGTTTTTTTTTTTCATCTATAGCATTTAAAATCAAGCCCAAATTTTCTAAGCAGGCAGTTTCCAAAAACCACATTTATTACAAATTCAAGAATAAGTGAGATCATCCATTTCAACCTTGTTTGAATTTTGTCTTGAGATTTTAGGGCAGATGTGGCAGCCATGCGGATGTTCCTGAACCACAGGCGAGAAGGGAATGCTGCAGTCTATTCCTCTTGGACTTGGCCTGATGCTAGAACTCAAGAACTGGGCACTGTAATCATGTCAAGGGCACATGATTTGCCAATGAAGTAAGCAGAGGTTGCCCTCTAGGTTTCGCTGACTTTGCTGATACACAGCAGGAGCTGGGGTTTCCACTGTAGGAGTGGTCTTGGAAGATATTTGGTAGTTCGGGGCATCTAAAATATAGAGCAAAGCCAGTTGTAGATTGACCCAGGAGCTCAGGGGTGTATCTTTCAGGCCTTGGGCTGCAGTTAAACACACAGACCAGGGCAACAGTCCCCAAAACAGCTTTCAGATTCCACCCTCCCCCAACTGTGGTCAAAGTAGCAACTTCCTCTATGGGCCAACATTACAGAATCTCTCTGTAATTATTCTGGGGTATAAGCTAGACTCCAGTTCTGTGTGGCTTTTAGTGTCTCCTATAAAAATCTTCTTCTTTGATTTAAATCATTTTCTGTTTAAAAGACTTTATTCTTCTGTTATCTGTAATTGAATCCAGACTGACAGTAACGTTTTGAGAGAATTTGAGGATCTGGGTCCCACTAAAACAATGGGTGATCGTAATCATTGCCAGCTGGTGGGGAAGTACTTAAGCCATTCCCAGCATTTACCTGGAATGGAATGCCCATGGAAAATACAGATGGAGTGAAAAGTGCCGTGTCACAGTTTGAGGACACGGTGAGCCCACTGAACAAAAATTCAGACTCTGATCGTCTGCCTTCTGAGTCACAGTGTAGGTTGGGTATTGGCAGGGGCAGTCTTTTCCATGCTCCGTGACGAGACTCACCTTTCTTTAGTCAGGGATCTTTACTGATACAGTGCTGATTTCTCTTGGTTTTACCCTATACAGCACTCTTCTAAACTCAGAAAATCTTTTCCCAGGTGCCAGAGCTACAGCTGGAAAGAAAAACGATTTACCCTTTAAAACACCAGGAGGGATTCTTAAATAAGTAAAGGTGCTCTAAAGTAAAAGAAATTCCTGTGTGGATCTTCAGATTACAGATGTTACCACATGTCTCAATGTGGAAGCATCTTATATCCTAGAAGAATGGAATGATTTGTGCGTGCGTGCACGTGCATGTGTGTGTGTGTATGTGTGTATGTGTGTATGCGCGCGCGCGCACGTGCGTGTGTCTGTCTGTTTCTCTTTTTGTGTATACGTGGTGTGTGTCTGTTTGCCGATTCATTTCAGTCATGCTGAGATTAAACCCCAGGCCTTATATCTGCTAAGCAAATGCTCTAGCACTGAACCATATCACAGTCAATTTAGACTTGAAGATGATATTTATGAGATGAGTACAAATCAATTCTCTGTATGTATTTGTTACTTTCCTACTGCTCTGATCAAACGCTGACCAACACAACTTACAGAATATAGAGTTTATTTTGACTCATGGTTCCAGAGAGATGAGTCCGTCGTGGCAGGAAAGCAAAGCAGCAACCGGCGGGCATAGTGACCAGAGCAGGAAGCTGGGAGCTCACATCCTCAATGGTGAGCAGGAAGCACAGAGAATGAACTGGAAGTGGTGTGAGAGTTTTAAACCAGCAGTTCTCAACCTGTGGGTTGCAGCCTCTTTGAGGGTCAAATAATCCTTTCACAGAGACAGGTATCAGATAGCCTACATATTACATATTTACATTATGATCCATAACAGTAGCAAAATTACAGTTACAAAGTAGCAATGAAAATAACTTTATGGCTAGGGCTCACCACAACATGAGGAGTTGTATTAAAGGGTGGCAGCATTAGGAAGGTTGAGAACCACTGTCTATAATTCTCAAAATGACATACTTTCTCCAGCAAGGTCACACTCCCTAAAATTCCTTAAATAACACCACAAACTGAGGACCAAGCTTCATTTAAAACACCACAATGTGAGTTAATATCTTGTTTTAACCAGTGGCCTGCTTATATATGGGTCTGGATTGAGCTCCAACCAGATGGGGACATTTTCTCAACTGAGGTTCAGTCTTTGAAAATGACTCTAGCTTGTCTCAAGTCGTCAAAAACTATCTAACCAACCAACTGACCAGCAACAGCAGCAACAAGGAAACTAACCAGTGCAAATCCTCATTATAAAGAGAAGTGGTGAATTAGTCTGTCTAGTGTTGTAGACAGAAGTGTGGAGTGGCAAAGCTTATTCATTAAAAATACATTATGCACATAGCATAAAGTTGAAAAGGAACAATAAAGGAATATATAGTAAAAGATTTTTTCTTTTCCCACTGTCCATCAGACTCAGACACTAGGGAACCCTGGAAGGCTGTTACTGATATTTTGTATATCATTCTATATATGTATATACAACACACATAAGCATATAATTATCCTAAAAATAGTTAGGAGTTGGTTTCCTAATATCTCTTTTCTATTAATATAGCCATCTCCTAATTTGACAGTCATTATATACTAATGAAAGCCAAGAACTCTTGCAGTTTTTCCTAACTCCTTCAGTGTCCATTAACTATATTAAGCCCCATTTAGAAAATAAGCCCAATTTACATAGCCCCAAGTTCTTTCCTATGTTTTGCAGGCAGCACCTCAATGTATGTCCTTATTCCTATAACTTTGACTTCATGCTCACAGATGCAAGATAAAATCCTAGAAATTGCATTTTAGTAAAAAGATATGTACATTTTAAACTTGCTACCTACTATCAAACTACCTCCTGAAAGTGTGATTCCTGGCTCCTGTTCACATCTACCACTTTTGCTTTCTGAATTCTCCTTGTCTAAGGGTGTTCACAGATATTTTGATCTTTATCTGTCTGATAAAGGGGACTTTATCATATGAAAGATGCCCATATGATGCGTTTCCCCACTCTAAGTGTCCAGAGCCTCTGCTTCCTGAACTGTTTAGTCCTTTCTACTTGATTGAAGGGAGCATGGGTTTTATTGTGCGGATTGAAGGGAGCATGGGTTTTATTGTGTGGATTGAAGGGAGCATGGGTTTTATTGTGCGGATTGAAGAGAGCATGGGTTTTATTGAGCGGATTGGGCTTTTTCTTTTTGTTTGTGTATGGTGCTTTAGTTCTGGGAAGAAGTTAAATTTCATTTCTCTGTTTTTAGTGAGCAACTTTGTCTTTTAAACAATCCTTTCCTTTGTTTATAGGTTTTAGAAAGCCAGTGAGTGCTATTTTGAAAGTAGAAAAGTTTCTTCCATAATTTCTTTTCAGCATGTTTATGGTTTTTTTTTTTTTTCTGCATCAAAAATCTGGCACGCTTTTCAATATGAAGAGAAAATTGAGACTTTCTGCCTCTTCCAGATTATAAAATGCCTTTAACAACTATATTTTCTAATTACCTTTTTGATGCTGTGATAAAATTCCATGAGCAAAAGCAACTTAGAGGAAAAGAGATTTATTTTGACTTAAGATCTAGAGGAGGTAGAGTCCACCATGGTGCGAAAGGTTAATTAACAAGGTCAACAGGAAAGGAGTCATAGTAGCAGAATGTCAGCTGCTGATTTTCTGATAGCATAAGCAGACTAGCTGGTCACATTTTTTTTTATCCATATATAGGTAGGGGAGAGAAAACAGAGAAAGAAGAGAGAGAGGGGGAGAGAGAGAGGGAGGAGAGGGAGAGGGAGAAGGAGAGAAGAGAGCTCAGTTTCTAGATCTTGGCAGATGTGGAAGCCTGGGAACTGCAGATAGCTTAACAAAATGATGTTTATATTTCCAGGGGGTGGATACCCAAAAGAAAGCACATAGCTTTAATTTCTTATGAAACCTTCATTTTTTTTTCCCTAGAATGGTTGTACCAGTCTTCATTTCCATCCCCACTGGACACAGACTCTTTTCTCTACTTCCTGGCCAGCATTTGTTTGATTTTAGGGAAATGGCCACTCTATTCGTTGTCATGTGGTACCACATTTTTCTGTATCCATTCCTCTGTTGAGGGACATCTGGGTTCTTTCCTGCTTCTGGCTATTATAAACAAGGCTGCTATAAACATAGTGGAGCATGTGTCCTTTTTACATGTTGGAGCATCTTCTAGGTATTTGCCCAGAAGTGGTATAGCTGGGTCTCTATGGTACTGCCATTGTTCTCGTATGTCAGGCTCCAGTTCCAACCCAGGCTGAAGACTAAAAATTCTCTAGGAATCTTTCAGGCTTTAATCTCCAGACTGGGGATGCGGAGGCATTCCAGCCTCATGAACCAAGCTTTAATCTCCAGACTGGGGATCCGGAGGCATTCCAGCCTCATGAACCAGAGCATCTACCAGAAGCTCTTAACCTCTCCAGCATGTGAACAGACATTACCAGACTATGAAGCTCTATGTGTAAGCCAATCTAATATGTCCTTTATATAACATATATTTAATACCAGGTCTGTTCTTCTGGAGAAGTCTATGATCCATGAAACTTACAGCAACCAAATCTTAAAAAAAAAAAAAAAAAAAAAAAAAAAAAAAAAAAAAAAATGAAAAGAAAAGAAAAAAAAAGCAAATTAAAAAAAAAAAAACATCCCACACAAAAAAAGAGAGAAAATAAAACAAAAGCAAACAAAAAGCAAAACGAAACAAAAGACAAAAGCTATTATAATCATCTTATGTACATAAGTGAACTGGCCTCAGAGAAGTGTAGTGATCTTCAACCCCAGAGCCAGTGAATGCTGATTCTAACTGAGACAATGCTACCAAGTCGAGCCAAAGAAAGTTTGAAGCCTAGGGGCCTCAGAGGTCTGGGGCCTGGGAGAAAAGCATGCTGGGAAGCAATGAATGTAATAAATAGTGCTGGGGAATCTGCCCCTCAGGTGACCTGGGCTGTATCTTCCTAGGACCCATTTCTCCATAGCCCAAGCCCTCACTGCCACTTCTGGGCTGGAAATGGCGGAGCAAGCAAGATGCAGTAGCGTCCTCTCTGAAGACACAGAGGTTGGTCACCTGAGATCCAGTGGAGACACTGATCAAAAATGAACGTGAGTTCTCACCATCCCTACTAGCTTGGACTACCCCGGGGCTAGATCAGGGCTTTATCCTGGATGACAAGGAGATGGAGACATCCAGAGATGCCTAGCCTCTGCATTTGCCTGGCACACTGACATCTAGGTCCACACGGAGGTAAGAGACAGAAACCCAGGGAATGTCTGTCCTCTCTGTCTAGTCCATTCACACACTGACATCTAGGTCCACACGGAGGTAAGAAGACAGACACGCAGGAAACTCCCGACACATTCACACACTGATCACGCAGCCACCCCTGCTCAGACTTATAAAGACTGTAGACTAGGCTGTAAATCTCTCCTGGATTCAGGGGAACCACTCTGACCTGCTATGGAGTTCCAGAACGCTGTCTTGTATCTGTTCATTTTTTAATGTGTTTTCCCCAAAGTTCTTTCAGTCTTGACGCCTGCCAGGCATGGCTCAGGAGGCCAGTGACAGATGGAAAAACCTTGTCTGTTCTTGGGGCACTGATGGTTCTCAGGAAGTTGGCAAATAGTCAAAGAATTGTATGCATGTCTGAGATTTCGGATACCTAACTCTTTTAAAATAAACTCTCAAGTGTTTTGTGTGACTTTGAACTTAAAGCTTAGGAAAACAGTTTTAAAATGGAGTGAGAAGGAATCTGATGGTGGTACACAGATATTTTAGAGAAAATGAATTTCAGCTTTCTGTAATGTATTTTTTTTATTGTAGATAAATGTATATTATTGTTTTAAGAACTTGATTATTTGATCAAGTGTTATACCCAGCAGTGAGGTCCTAATATTTTATCAATTACAAGATCTTACAAAAACCATACACTGTAATGTATCCTCAGCCTAATATATACTAGTATAGCTTGCCATTTACAGTTAGGAATTCTGAATTTTAACATCCTTCTTAGGGACCCCAAGGAATTACTTTACTTTGTAGTCCCTTTCTGATCCAAATTGAAAAAAAAAGAGAACAGGAAGGTAGTTATGGTGACTATATAATATAATAAACTCCTTTGTGTTCATGTTGGTGAAATAATTTTTGCAATTAAGTAATGGTAGACATGGCAGGGGCTTAGGAGCATTTACAACAGTCTTTGTCATGTATCACTGTGTATTTGTGGATAAATTAACCTCTCCGAGCTCTCTTCCGGTCTTTTCATCTGTGGGATGGTGAAGATAAAATCCATCGTGGAAGCTATTGAAGAGAACAATGGCATCTAGCAGGTACTTATTGATGGCACTGGTTATTATTGATAGCGAGGTGGAATGCACATTGTCAGCCAACCACATTGTGTTCTTTGAATGGGAAATAGCTTCCCGGATTGCAGCTGGCTAGAGCTACTGTGATGCAAATCAAACCGCAATCTCCTCAAATGGTTGGGAGTGCTTTTCATTTTTAGTGGGACAGAAAGGCGGAAGTTTGAAGCTCAATCTTCTTTGTACAGTTAGTGAGTGCCACAGGAGTGGAATAAGGACCCCAGACCGAAAGCAGTCTGTGCCCTCCCGTGGGTGGCTCAGCCACCTTCTGCTACAGTTTCATTATTTCTAAACTACGGGATATGGGAAGCCACTTTGAGCTGAAATGGAAGATTTGATATTTTAGTTGTGGGACATCATTTATATATATATTTCATTTTGTCCTCTATGGCTATAAAAAGTATTTGAAAATAAAACAAAATCAAGGAGTAAAAACTCTCAGTATGTATTTCTCTCTTGGATGATGAGGTGCTCAGCCAGCCTGCTTGGAAAAGATTATTTTCTGCTCTGGTCAAAGTGGCCTACTTTCTTTTTGTGTCAAAGGGCTTTGAAATGAGAAGTTATTTGTATTTTCCCAGGGAGTGTCCACTTTAGGAAGAAAGAAAATTATATGCCTGAAGAACATGGTTGGCCAGTGTATTGTTTATGTCTGCCTTGGGCTTGTAAGGAAGCACATAGGATTTGAGTTTATTCTTTTCTGGAAAATATAAAACATTGTGTCTCATTTCATTTTATAATGGTATAATATCATTCTCCTCATTTAGTGACACTTAGGGATGACTTCTCTGAGTACAGGGTTAGAAATTAAACCAGATCAGACATGCAGAGAAATGGAATTAAAAAAGAAAAATTTTAAAAACTCCTTAAGTAAGAAAAAGTGTTTCAATTATTTAAGTATATTTGACCCCCTCCTACTGTGTTGATTTTAGCAAGCTTTATAAAATCAATTCTGCAGTTATTTTATATAAGAAACATCATCATTAAATGTACCTGGGACATCAGGGGATTCTCATGAAGAGTACAGCACGCAGAAAATAAATTAATTAGTGAAGTGTAGCGAGTACTGGAAGAGGAGTCTTTGAAGCTGGTGTTGGGGGATTACCTCATTCACTTGTGCTAGGTGCCCTCTCCTGGTCATCGGGAGTAACGTTTACTGGCTTACTCTGTCTTACTATGAAGCACACGTGCAATTGCCCATGAACTACATGCTGGGCTTCACCTTCTAAAAATAAAGAACATTTAATTTACTGGACTTGGACTCACTCGTCCACCCCTGTTCAGAACTTTGTTCACCAAGCAGTGCCCGGCTAACTCTACGTGGCAGAGGTGGCCTTTTGTGAACTGGAAAACTTACTCATCTTTTTGGCTTTACTTTCACCCAAGGGAATCATGCTTAATGGCCTGTTTATACAACAGAAAGTGACAGGCTTGTGGGACAGAAAAGCCATCTCCAACATGAGCAGGCCCAGAAGTGAGTCCAACTTGACGCCGACAGAAACCTGCAGTGCTCATCCCACTGTTGTCAGGCCCAGGGAAGGGGGGCACCTACTGAGACTGGGTATTCAACCTGCAATGTCCCTGAAGCCTTTAGGTACGTACTTTACTCTATGTTTTGGGAATCAGAGAAAACTGGGCTCACTCAGAGCCTGAAGTCTATGACTGAGAAACTATGCCTTGGTATGTCTACCAAGAAATTATGATCATATAGAGGTTTTCACAAAAGACAGCTTCCAAAGGACAAAATGATTTTAGCTTATAAGCCCTCGGAGTGGGAGTGGCTGTAAATGTCTCTAGCTCAATTTTCAGTCCAGGATATACATAAACTGTCAACTTGTTCTGAGAGGTATGGTAGGTGTAATCCTACACAAGTGATTACAGGCCAACCAAACAACCAAACAACCAAGCAACCAACCAAGCAAGCAAACAGCCATCACCAGCTCTAGGCTTGCTTACTGTTTGTTATATATTATTCAGTGTTCTATAGCTCTGATGCAAGTTTCCCTGTCAAACCTATGCACACATGTTGAGTCATGGCAGAGAAAAGGAACCTGTAAGTGCTGCCTCTCAGACTGCTTCCCATGCTGCAGGCAAACGTGGCCTGTGTCTATGTCTTTAGGAGTCCCTGGTTTTGGTCAACAAAACAGAAATGGACTGGCTTGCAAGTTTATGAGTAGCACACCATTAAAACCTAGAACTGACAATATCCTCCCACTAAGTTATAGTTTTCCTTATATCCTATAAGTATCTACTTCCCCTCTTTATGAGTGAGATGCTAGACCAACATCAGCAGCTAATTAATTTCCTACTCCAGTACATTTAGAATATTCAGAGTATGTAAACACACAGATCAAAAAACACAGAAATCAAAATTCAGAACCCATTTCATAAATGTTTATACCTTGCTGTTTTAAACAATAGAATAGCTCAAGCCTGTAGTACAACCAATTTAACTTATCCCCAACTAGCTTAAAAAATAAATTAAACTCAGATTATGGTTATTTTACCTGGCTTCGACACTTATTGGGGGTAGCTCCCAATCTACTTTTTTTAATGTTTTAAGTGAGAATTTTATTTTTTATTAGATATTTACTTGATTTACATTTCAAATGAAATGTAACCCTTTCCCGGTTACCTCTCAAAACAAACAAACAAACAAACAAACAAAAACCTCTATTCCCTCCCCCCTCCCCCTGCTCATCAACCTACCCTCTCCTGCTTCCTGGCCCTGGCATTCCCCTACACTAGGGCACAGAGCCTTCACAGGACCAAGGGCCTCTCCTCCCATTGATGACTGACTAGGCCATCCTTTGCTACATATCCAGCTGGAGCCATGAGTCCCACCATGTGTACTCTTTGGTTGGTGGTTTAGTCCCTGGGAGCTCCGCGGGTAGTGGTTAGTTCATATTGTTGTTCATCCTAAGGGGCTGCAAACCCTTCAGCTCCTTGGGTCCTTTCTCTAGCTCCTTCATTGGGGAACCTATACTCAGTCTAATGGATGACTGTGAGCCTCTACTTCTTTCTGTATTAGTTGGGTACTGTCAGAGCCTCTCAGGAGACAGCTACATCAGGCTTCTGTCAGCCAGAACTTGCTGGCATCCACAGTAGTGTCTGGGTTTGGTGATTGTATATGGGAAGGATTCCTAGCTGGGACAGTCTCTGGATTGTCCTTCCTTCAGTCTCTGCTTTGTAGTGGCACACGCCTTTAATCCCAGCACTTGAGAGGCAGAGGCAGGTGGATTTCTGAGTTCGAGGCCAGTCTGACCTACAGAGTGAGTTCCAGGTCAACCAGGGCTACACAGAGACACCCTGTCTCAAAAAAACAAAAACAATAAAACAAAAACAACAACAACAACAACAAAACGACAGAGTACCATGGAGTTCCCAGTCTACTTTTTTAAAACTGTTGACCTGGCTACCTCCCCAGTGGTGTGCCCCAAATACTTCCTGTTTCTCCTGGTCATGTGTTAATTAATGGTCCATCCCCCCTCATGGTGGCTTCCTCCTCTCCTCCCTTTTGTCCTCCTGGTCTCTCTCCTTCTCTACCCCCAACCAGGTAACTCCAAACCTACTTACCTCTAATCCCTCCAGTAATTGGCTAAACTCAATTTTATTTAACCCATACTTTATTTTTAAATCAAGGAGCTTGTAAAAGTGAGAGACCTTCAGGTACAGAATTTAGCATTACAACACATAGCAACAGACTAAACCTCAACACAAGCCTACCATAGACTTGATGCCTAGCCCTTGTCCCAACTAAGATAAGAGAGTGAATCCATTCAACATGGACAACCCTAGGTCACACCACTGTTTCAATAGTCAAGAGTTAATAGTGTTGATACTTTTTATAGTGAGTCAACAGAAATTTTGTTAAGTCTGTGATGGTGAGCCCTGTGGAGGTTCTGCCCTGACCTGCATAGCAGGAGTTGCTGCATCAGCTATGTTTGCTATCATAACACTTGGTGGAATTTCCTGGCCAGAGTTGGGAGTTCCACTCTTAGCCTGATAGGAGAGACCAGTGCTGAGAAATGGAAACCTATGCTATTGGCTGCCGGCATGAGGTGACTTACATCATCAGTCATGTCTAGGGGTTGGGCTTGTGATTTTTGCCTTCATAAGCCTGTTGCTTTGCAATAAAGTTGAGCCATGATCAGAACTTTGTCTTGGCTCCATACTTCTTTCATCCTTGTCCTTTAATTCTCAGACTCCCACTTGAGGTGCCTACGTTGACTGGTGGTCACGGGTAGACTACAGAGCCCAACACTGCTTCTTAAGTCCTCATACAGAGAATAATGGAAGGTAAATAAAAAGTGATTCCTGGAAGGCTAAGAGCAAACAGGCCATTAGTTAAGACAGGTGTTGTTTTCATTGAAGGCATACTGTTGTGATTATTTTTAATTTTCTCTTTCAAAAGTTGAATAAGAAAGCTAAGTTCTCATTTATAATCTGTATCACTGGATTTAGGTGATGTCACTAATTTCACTAGATCCAGGCAAGCTAAGGATGGAAACTAAGGCATTTCGACTTTAAAACTATTTCTAACATATGTAAAAGGATATGTTAGAATAGGTCAGAAAAGTAGCGTGGAGAACAATTATTCCTTTTGAGGTTATAATATACGTGAATTATTTCCCACTTCCCTTTCCTCGCTCCAAACCCTCCCATATACCTCTTTGTACTCTTTCAAGTTTTTCATCAATTGTTGTTATATAACCTCTCTCTCTCCCTCTCCCTCTCCCCCCCCCTCTCTCTTGGGTTAGGGCTAGGGTTAGGGTTAGGTCTCTCTCTCTCTCTCCCTCCCTCCCTCCCTTTCTCCCTCTCTCCCTTTCCCTCCCCCTTCCCCTCTCCCTCTTCCTCTTCCTCTCTCTCTTTCTCTCCTCTCTCTTTCTCTCTCCCTCTCCTTCCCTCTCCCTCTCTCTCTTTCTCCTCTCTCTCTCTTTCTCTCTCCCTCTCTCCCTCTCCCTCTCTTCCTCTCCCTCCCTCTCTCTCTCTCTCTCTCTCTCTCTCTCTCTGTGTGTGTAGGTCAGAGGAAGATGTTCAGTATTTTATCCTAGAAACTTCACCTTATTCCCTCGCCACAGGATCTCTCACTGAATGTGGAACTGAAGCCACAGGCACCTTGTCTGTGCCACCACAGTATTGGGTACCCAGCTATGCTTGGCTTTTCAGTTAGGAACTGGGGATTACAATGCAGGGTCTCATGCAGGTATAGCAATCACTCCAACCCACTGAACCATCTCCAATCCCTTCATCCCTCTCTTTATTGCTCTTTCTAAGATTTTACATTATATGCAGACCCTGCTTAATCTTAACACATAAAGCAAAGTTTAGAATCAAGCTTTTTTGTTTGGTTGGTTGGTTTTTGGTTTTTTTCAAGACAGGGTTTCTCCATGTAGCCCTGGCTGTCCTGGAACTCACTCTGTGGACCAGGCTGGCCTCGAACTCAGAAACCGCCTGCCTCTGCCTCCCAAGTGCTGGGATTAAAGGCGTGTGCCACCACTGCCCGGCTAGAATCAAGCTTTTTAAGGCCCACTTCAAAGAGCTCTGGATTTAAATGAGAGTGTTTCACAAGGCAAGTTTTAAAGGCAGACCTTTAATTCAAGCCTGAGCAATCATATTATTTATCAACAGACTGCCTATCAACTACTTTCCCCCTGGGAAGATGAAAGTCTAGAACTAAGTTTAATCTGAGGAGCAATAGAGGAAACTGGCTAACCATGTGTTAACACTTTAAACACCTAAAATCCCATTCGCTATATTCACCTTGGTGCTGTACAACCCATGGTTACTTCCTGCTCTGTTCTGTCTATTTGCTTTATGTACCTGCCCA
>NW_022196895.1:48379029-48397830 GCF_008632895.1 Mastomys coucha
GGGCTCCTAAGTGAGACAAATGAGTACTGACGATTTGGGAAGACGAATAAGAAATGTGGGAACTACCCAATATTTGGTGGACTCTGAAAGAGATGACGTTCATCTAAGTCTTTTTGTCGAAGACTAGAAAGGCAAAGGACTTTGCCTTGGCCTGTATAACCCCCATTGGCCTCTTTTACCCGTCTCATTACAGACATGAAGAAAACAACTCCACAGACAGGTGTTTCCTCACATAGTAGAACAACCTTTTATTTGTGTCCTTACTAAGGATGAATTGACAGAGCCCTGGTAAACCAGAATGCTTGTAACTGTAGAACCAGAAGCCCACAGGATGGTGAGTGACTTCCAGGTACACAGTGCCTGAAGCTAGTAGTCATGACTCTCAAAACATTATCATTTTTTTTTCTGCCTCCTTGTTTATTGCTTCATAGGTTAAATCCTCCACAGACCTAATGGCTAATGGCACCGTATAGTCACTGTTAAAGATGCAGCATAAGGGTCTGCCGGATAGCTGAGGAGATAAAGGCCATCAAGCTTGATGACCTGACTGTGATCCTAATGGTGGAAGGATGGAACCACGTTCTGTAAGTTAGTATCTGGCCTTCATATGCGTGCTATAGCTTGTGTGCACACAGAAGCACTGAAGTAAATATAAAGGTTGCTATTGAAAACAAGGCAGGAAGATTTTCTCCAAGGTTGCATTTGGGTGTTTGACCCAAACACGAAAGAGAACAAAACAAGTATTCCTCTGTGTGTGTGCGCGCGCGTGCGTGCGTGCGTGCGTGCGTGCGTGCGTGCGTGCGTGCGTGCGTGTGTGTGTGTGTGTGTGTGTGTGTGTGTATGTTAAGTAAATGGAGTAAGAAGAAAATAAAACTCATAGGAAAACACAAAGATAGAGAATGTTCTCAAAGCACTTCCTCTAACCTGGTACCAGTGACATGTTGTTCAGCTGGTGCGAAAGAAGGCCAGCCTTTTTCCTGTAGCCCAGTCAGCCCTGTCCATCAGAACAAATGCTCTCATTTTAGCTGGTGCTTTTAACAGGAATATCAAGTGGATGTGAAAATTTTCTTGAAGGAATTTAGCAACCAGTCTTAGAGTCTTTTTTTTTTTCAATCAGTCTTTTATTACAGTTACAAAAAAACCCAAACAAGCAAACAAACAAACAAACAAACAACAAAACCATTTTCACAGAAATATTTGGGAAAAGGTCTTAGAGTCTTGAAGACAGCAAAACTTTAACTGCTTTTGTTTATCTGGCTTTGGGGGCACTATCTAAGCAGTACACTATTAAGCCTCAGGTCTATCCTTAGGGAAGTTCACAGTCGCAGTCCTTGTTCATCATACTTTTAGATTCATCATTATGATCTGACTAATTTAACTTATGCCTAAAAGACATAAAAACTACTTATTTACATTGTAGGTCAACAACCTTAATGTATTCAATAAAAGGGATTTGCTAAAGGGAAGACTAGCACATGCATTGACCTTAGTTTATATGAAAATTGAACTGAATATTGCAATAGAAGACAATAAAGAACTTAAAATTTCTTAGACTAATAGACTGTATAATAATACATTTAATTTTTAACCTAGGAGTGAAGGGGGCATTTTAATCATTAGCTCAGTATGCCAAGTATTAACAAAAATTATCCAAACCAAAATAGAAAAAATGTTTTTCCCAACAGTAGCACAGAAGTTAGACCCTCTCAAACAATTTTTACCTGCAAGAAAAGCCAGTTGATTTTATAGCTGGGTTCTCCATTGAAGGACATTGCATGCCCTCTTTTGGGATATTTTCTCCAGGCAGGAAACAAGAGTACAAATTTAAGACACAGAAGAATCAAGCTAGACATAGTAGTACATGCCTTTAATCCCAACACTTGGGAGACAGAGGGAGGTAAATCTCTGAGTGGAAGGCCAGCTTGGTCTGCAGAGAGAGTTCCAGGATAGCCAAGACTACACAGAAACCCTCTTTAAAACACACACACACACACACACACACACACACACACACACACAGAGAGAGAGAGAGAGAGAGAGAGAGAGAAGAAAAGATTCAAACATGGGAATCACGGGAATATAAGCAATGTTTAGAAGTCTACAGAGAAGAAAAACTTAAATATATAAGGTGAGAATGAAAGACCTCTGGGAAATTGTTGACTAGCTTCATTTATGTAACTGTGGCCTTTCAAAGAAAAGAAGAAAGAAGTTGGAGAGTAATTGCCCAAATTCCCCAAACTTATTGAGAGTTCAAAATTTACATGCTCAATAAGAGTAGTCCCCTTTACAAGAAACAGCATACAAAGATTCATCACAACTAAGTTTTACAAAATCTATAAGAAGAATAAAAGTTTCAAAGGGAGCTAGAAAGGAACACAAAGTTAGTTCTCATTGCATTTTTCAATGAAAAATAGTTTTGAAGAGCTAAGGGGAGAAACTCACAATTTAGAATCCTGTGCTTAATCGGTTTTCAAGCCATGAAAGGTAAAATAAAGATTTTTTTTCTGAGATATTCAAATGCTGAGAGAATTTATCAGTAGATCTGAACTAAACAAAATATAACATACCTTCTGAAGGGAAAATAATGGAAATAAGAAGCCACCATTCATAAAAGCAGGGCATCAGAAAAGGTGTGAGTGCACACTGGCTTATGTATAGGTGAAAATTTATTTTCTGAATATACCTGACATCTAGTAACTGGGTTGGAGAAGTGACTCAGAGGTTGAGTGCTCGCTTCTTTTCCAGAGGACCCGAGTTTGGTTCCCAGGACCCACATGGTTGCTCAAGCTCCGAGGGATCTGGAGTCCTTTTCTGGCCTCTGACCACACATACACACACACACACACACACACACACACACACACACACACAAACACATAATATTTTACAGTGATAATAACTATTTAAGATAATAGGGATGCATTGTGTAACTTAAAACAATAAATAGATGAAAATGATAATAAAAATCCAGAAGGAGGAAATGAGTAAAGTCTCACAAGAATATTAAACTCTGCAAGAAGTGACCAAACAATCCAGGCTATTGCTGAGATAATGGGTTGCTCTTCAAAAAACTGATAGTGGGGCCCATTGCTGATGACAACACCCACACAACTCATTGAGATGGAGGTTGAGACAGTGCCTACATGGTGCTTTCACACCTATGATCTATTGTCTTTACTGCAAGAAGATACTCTGTAGACTACGAAAAGAAAACACAAACAAACACCTACCCAGCTACAAAACTTTTGACTTACAATCTGCCCTGTCTGCAAAATGTGCTAGGGCAATGGTGGCTCAGAACTTGTGAGAGCAACCAACCAATGTCTGATTCGACTTAAGACCCACACTGCCAAATGGAACCCATACCTGACACTATTGGGGTGACCAAGAACCAGAGAATAAATAGCCCAGAGACCCAGGGTAAAACCAAACACTACTGGTTTAAAAAAAAGTATTAATAATGATTCCTAATGATACTCAGTTACACTCATAGATCAGTGTCTTATTCAGTCATCATCAGAGGGGAGGGGAGGGGAAAGGGGAAAGGGAAGGGGGAGAAGAAGAGAGGAGAGGGAGAGAGGGAGAGGGGAGAGGGGAGGAGAGGGGGAAGGGGAGAGGAGAGGGGGAAGGGGAGGAGGAGAGGGAAGGAGAGAAGAAGGAAGATGGGGAGGGAGGGAGAGAGAGGACCTTAGAATACACAACTCTACTTGGGATGTTTCCTCCCCTCAGAACTTAAGGAACTCCGTAGAAGAGGAGGCAAAAGGTGTTAAGATTCAGAGGAAAGGAGATGGAAGATATCAGGAGAACAAGACTCTCAGAATCAACTGATGCTAAAACAAATGAATATCTAAATATAAACAAGTAAATTTTGATCCTATCAAAGAATACCATATATAAAAGTTAACTCAAATTTAAAACCTAAAAATTAAAAAACGGCCAAGAAAAAATGGAAAAAATATTTTCAATTTTAGGAGAAAGTCTTAAAAAACAAATTCAGTATGACTGACATTAAAAAAATTGATAAAGTATAGCTCATTGAAATTAAAAATGCCCATTTTAGAAAGACCTTTAGACAGAATGAAGACAATGAGATGGCTTTAAAGAACTCTTGAAAGATATTTATACCACTGTGGGTGGCTGTACCAAAACTTTAAAAAGGCACTCAGAATTCAACAACATGTAAACCATTAAAGTGTTTTAAGTGGGATAAAGATGTCAGCCATCTGCTAACCAAGGATCTATTAAGAATAATAAATATGTAACTGAACTGGTGTTTAAAATTAGTCATCATTAGTCAAATCATAGTGAAAAATTGCAAAATATCTACTAGAATAACCAGAGTTTAAGATTCAATCATAGCAGCCCCTGGTAAAGGCAAAGAGGATTCCTAGCTCTTGTGTGCTGCTGTCGACAACACAAAATAATACAACTACCTTGAAAACCAACTTGGTGACTTCTTACAAAGATAAGGAGACACCTGCCAGATGGTGCTGACATTCCTAGACATTCACAGAAGAGGACAACTAAATCCACTACAAGACTAAAAAGCAAATACCCTTAACAGCTTCATTAGTAGTACCCAGAAGCTAGAATGCCACAACTGCTTATCAATATGTGAACATAGCAATACATTCCAGCACATCATTCAGCAGGAAAGTGGCAATCAGGAAACACAGCAATGTAGGTGAAACAGAACCATTTTTCCAAGTGGAAGAAGCCACAAAAGAATAAATATGGCAGGGCAGGGGTAGTGCTGGGGCAGTGATGGCCCGCACCTTTAATCCCACCAGGGAGACAAAGGCAGAGGCAGATAGTCTCTGTGAGTTCAAGACCAGCCTGATCTACAAAGTGAGTTTTGGGACAGCCATAGCGGTTGCACAGAGAAACCCTGTCTTGAAGGACAAAAAAAATAAATAAGTACTATGTGTTTCTATTTGTGTGAAATTCTAGAAAAATAAACTATAGCAAAAGAGTTTACTAAGGTTGATCTGGGGTAGTGGATTCAGATGGAAAGCATAGGAGATAACAAAGCCTATAAAAGCTTGGACAGACAGTGGACATGTTTGCTGTCTTCATGCGCGCACACACACACACACACACACACACACACACACACACACCCATTCAATATACATAAAAGAGGATTTTTTTTTTTTGCAAACATTGAATTCAACACCCACTGGCTTACAAAATAGTGGACACATTTTTAGCTAGTGTATCTAATATAGAAACATATAAAATACAATTTATTGGGTGAGCCCAGATACTGCAGGCCTAATGACCAGAATGTCATCACTATTATAACCAACCTCAAATATTTCTAGGGAGCAGATCTGACTTTCAATTGGATGATTCAAAAGGTGGCTGGTATGTAGCTAAGAACTTCATTGGGTCTGCAGACTTCCTTCAGCTGGTGCATGTGTCACTGCTCTGAAACTTCTGACTCCTGGATAGGTTGGGCCTGCACCTCTCATACATCCACCAATTCCCCACATGCAATAAAATAAAATTCTCACTTATACTCTATTAGATTTATACTATTAAGATTATAATCAAGTGGTACTTTCCTATCAAAAGTATTTTATAATAGGCTAGAAGTTATGTTTATCTTTATTATAAGTATATTCTTTGATAATTACACACACACACAGAGAGACATACACTACATTTAATTTTCTTCATCCTCCACCATGTCTTATCTTTCCAACAAGTTCCTTTCGCGTGATGCCTTGTTTCATTTTGTGATCCACTGAGTGAAGCCAGGGCTCTCTGAGTACCATTGCTATAAATTTCCCCGAAGAGACTGGTGCTTTCATCAGTGGGTATACAGCTCAACCTAATGACTCCTCCTCACCATTCAAAATCCTTCGGTAGATAACTCAGCACCGAGGGCCAGAACTTCATGAGTTCCTATCCAATCCATTACTGGCTGTTTTTATGTTTAGTCTTTTTTTTTTTTTATTAGATGTTTTCTTTATTTACAATATCTCCTTTCCCAGGTTCCCCTCCAAAACAAAAAATAAAAATAAAATAAAATAAGAAAAAAAATTTAAAAACCCCAAAACTAGAACAATCCCCTGCTCCCTCCTCCTCCCCCCTGCTCTCCACCCAACTCTCTCCCACTTCCTGACCCTGGGGCATTCCCCTACACTGGGGCATAGAACCTTCACAGGACCAAGGGCCTCTCTTCCCATTGATGACCAACTTGGCCATCCTCTGCTATACACATGCTGCTGGAGCCATGAGTCCCCCCATGTGTACTCTTTGGTTGGAGTTTAGTCCCTGGGAGCTCTGAGGGTACTAGTTAGTTCATATTGTTGTTCATCCTAAGGGGCTGCAAACCCTTCAGCTCCTTGGGTCCTTTCTCTAGCTCCTTCACTGGGGAGCCTGTACTCAGTCCAATGGTTGGCTGTGAGCCTTTACTTCTGTATTAGTCAGGCACTGTCAGAGCCTCTCAGGAGACAGCTATCTCAGGCTCCTGTCATCCAGCACTTATATGAAACCAGAACACACAGTCGGAGCTGCTGTGAATTCATGATTGCAAGGTTTACAGCAAGCAGAAAAGATGATATCTCACAGCTCCACTCCCACCTTCCAGCTCTTAAAATCCTTCCCACTCCTGCAACATGCCCTGAGCCTTTGAGGAAATACTATAGCTACCTTTAGGACTGAGCACCAGTGCACCCTTTTCTCAGCACTCCCAATTCCAACCACCTCTATATCCACCCAACTCACAGAAGAGAGAGGCTTTCTAATTACACCTGAGAGTAGAGTTTGCCTATGGTTGTAAACATAGGTGCTTAGAAGGCAATTTGAGGCAATGTCCATTTAGCTGGTGTGTGTGTATGTGTGTGTGTGTGTGTGTGTGTGTGTGTGTGTGTGTGTGTGTGTGTGTATGTATGTATGCTAGGGCCTATGGCATCCTCCAGGCTTGAATTTTGAACCATGTTTATAGTGCCGAGCTTGAATTCTCTCCCTTGGGGCACACCTTCAATCCAATTAGAAGCAGTGGTTGCCACATAACAGTATTGGGGCAGTGGTCATATCTTGC
The DNA here is from genome assembly GCF_008632895.1 of Mastomys coucha. Classification (NCBI taxonomy): domain Eukaryota; kingdom Metazoa; phylum Chordata; class Mammalia; order Rodentia; family Muridae; genus Mastomys; species Mastomys coucha. Next base: position 48,386,081 of record NW_022196895.1, read on the forward strand.
CTGGTGAGTTGGTATTGTACTTCATAGAGTTCACAGCTGGGAAACACTACTGATGTTTCTTCTTCTTCCTCAACAACCTTCATAGCACTTTATGTTTAAATTACTGTTTGGTTTCAGACCCTGGGACAAGGGACTGAGATGCATATTTACATATCAAAGCAGACCTGGCCTCCAGGTCCTCCCAGCATCCCTCAGTCCTTACCTGGCATAACAGGGAGTGCAGGGGGCAGCAACTCTCAACTTCCAGTCCAGGGGCAGGGCTGCCATTTCCCCAGAGACTCTTCCATCTCTAATCCAGACATTTTGGTTTCTCTCCACCCTCTCTCCTCCTTCTCTTCTCTTTGCCCTTACACCCTTTCTCACCCCCATCACCCATGTCCCCCATGTTGACTCCCCTGGCCTCAATCCTTGGGGCCAGTGAACTTGCCCAAGAACACCTTCCCAATAAACCTGACTTTCACATATTCTAATTTGGCTTGAATTGGCTCATTTCACTGGTGGAGAAATAACCTATCAATTACCATGTTTAAAACTTTGACATTAATAAAAATATAATAAATTCTGTTTCATATAAACAAGAAACAAATGGGTCCTTAAGTCCTTCTATAAAATTGAATCTATCATGACTGATATTTGACAGTATCTCAAGGAGGAAACAGCCTGTATTAAGACGAAATACAAAGTATGAGAATTTGAGAATTTGGCAAGTATCTTTTTAGTTGTCCAAGATCTATGTAACCAAATAAAGTCAATATCAAATTCTACCTTAAGCTTTAATGATTTTTTAGCTCCACAGAATATCATGTTTAAAGCATTGTCACTCTGTTCTGAGGTCCTTATCTTAAAATTATGTTTCCTAGTCCACTGTATTTTTATTAATTACACGATGCATGGAGTAGTGTTGTCTATCAAATAACGATCCGTCCATCTTCAGGCCCTGGGTACCCGAGATCAAGCAAGTTGAGACTTTCATCCCTGGATAGGCAGGATGTTATTCAACCTGGATTTCAGAAAATAGAACTTCAGTCATTCCCTCTTGCAGGACTGAAGTTTTAGAGAGATTCAAATACTGCCCCCAGCCAGAGAAAACAACAGGGAAACTTAAAGAGATAAGAAGAGGAAGAGAATTCCGACCCCCCTCCCATCCTCCTCCTTCCTCCCCCCAACCCCCCATCTGCTGCTCTAGAGTCTGGCTGGCTGAGACAAACATTCATGCAAACAGCCACAGTTGCTTTTCTGGCACAATCTCACAAACTGATGAAGAATGTGATCAAGTCCAAATAGTGACTTGACTTCTTTGTGACCTTTTCGGACCAACAGTGTTGCCTTATGAGCCTGCAGTTCTACATAATGCACTTCATAAACCATCTTCTAATCTTTTTTACTGAAGAAATTTACTTAGTTAAAAATCATCATGTGTAAGCATTTTTTTTTTGTTTTTTTAGTTACCATTTTAAATCCTTTGAACAACTGGATTTTGAATCCCTTCTTAAGTGTGTACAGCTCCGTTTTTCCTGCCCCTCCCCAACGCCTGTGCTTAAAAGTCTATTAAACTATATTAAAGCCTCTAAATAAGCTTCAAATCACCTTTGAAAATGAACTAATTGGAAAACAGCCGTTCTTGCCCTCAGAAAAAGTGTAAAAAATGGACATAGCTAAGTGATAAAACATTATTATGGAGAACAAAGCTTAAATCCGTGTTCCTTGCGAATGGCAAAAGGTGGTGCATGATTAAGCACCCAATGAACATTCCAGAAAAGGATCGCTGTGGGATATCAGAGGTTTGTTATAAATTGGGCCTGTGGGCAACAGTTTTACTTAAAAGGAGCACGCCTGAAGCCCAGTCCTGGAGTATTGTGCAACAGACCAAATGTTTGGCTAGACAGAGGAGACACACAATTGCTTTTAATAAACTGTGGGCCCGTGTTCTGTGTTTCGAGAGTCAATATGTTCAGGGAATGCGTTCTGCCAGTAAAGTCAGTCCCTGTGGATGATGCTGCTGGCTGCTCTGCCAATGAGTCCCTTCTCCCAGGCCAAATACACAGTGTGACTGGGAGTCTCAAGGGGTCATTTAGAAATAGCCCACTTGTTGGAGCTGGGATGTGCTTGTGGGGCTGGTGAAGCACCTGTACCCTCCCATGACTGGATGGAGTTATTAGCTCCTCGTTTTTTCCAAGTGGCAAACTTGTTCTCAGATCTTCCTGCAGGGGAAGAAAGTGCTCAGAGTTTATGCAGCGAATCCGTTCTGAAGAAATCATTATGCTCCTCTGAGGAAATACCATCGTTATTTTGGTATTCCATTAATGTTGGAAATTTTTATTATTTGAAAGGCTGACCAAAGGCTTTTTTTTTTTAAATCCACAAATAAACATCACATTCCTGTTTAATATGGCGAGTGTTATTGGCCTTTGAAAAATAAGGAACAGGCAGGTCATTCTTGTCCCCACCCAGCAGCTTAGAGACCTTTCCTGTATCAACAAGTTTGACACATCCTCTTCTATCCTGTCCTCAATGGAATGTCTACTTCAAAACGTCCTGTCTGTGGGGAGGTCCCTGCTACTCTTTGCATGGCTGAAATGGTAGTAAAGAATTGGCAGTGACCAAATATTGCTAAGAGACATTTCACAATCTCTCTCTCAAGAAATTCCTACTTCATTAAAAACTATCATTGGCTCTCTTAAATTGAAGCCTTTTTCGAGATGGATAAATACAGGGCAGTATTACTGGGTCCTGTCTTTATTCTTCTTGCCTGAGGGACTATTTGTCTCTCAGGAAATCAGGAGAACTGAGTAAAAGTTGGTTGGCTTCTTGTTTGTTTTGCAATTTCATACACATGAAGACACTTGGAAGACTCTAAAGACATTGGGGATAACTGGGGGCTTTCAACTTATTGCTTTAGATAAAAGTTGCCTCAAACACCTTTGTGGTAATTTGTCTTTGTGGTATGAGAGAGCGATTGGGGTTGGAATGACTCTCAGATTTTATTCCTAGCTACCTTCTTCATTCTTCCTTCTGCCCACTAAGTGTGGCAACGTCATTTGCTACTTTAGATGTCCTGGACCAAAACTGTGATGTGATGAACAAGGTTGTAGACTAGATAGATAGAGTGGAGGAACAGTTCCCCCTGTGTATGAGTTATTTGGGTTTGAAAACATTCTTAATGTTTTCGTACCAACTGAGCCTCTCTCCAGCTCTTCATGCTGTAGCCTGACACTCTATGTTCAGCTTTTGTTGCTACTTTAAATTTTTTACTGCTCCTGAAATGCAAGACAACTGTAGTGTCTCTATGTCCCAAACTTGTCCCACACCATTTCTATCCAGTAGAATTTGCCATGAAAATTGAAACGTCCCACAATGCACTGAATAGTACAATAGCTACTATGGAGCTACTATTGGAATGAAGTGTGACATTTAGTTTTAATCAGCTTATATTTATATTGCAATAGCTGGCTGTGGCTAATGCTTATTAGATTGGAGAGAATAGCTTCCAAAAATAGTGTTCACTGAAAGACAACATATTCTCAGTTGCACAGACCTATTAATATGTGCTCATTATCTCTACAGATTCAGATTTCTTTCCCTGGCATCTAAAAAATTTCTACTTGTTTATATCTTATGTACTCTATGTCTGCAAGCATGAGCCTTACCATATAAACTAAGGCCGTCAGTTCTATATTTCTCAACCATAGTTCTTTAAACATATGCATATACATTATTAAATACCAGTACTAGCAAATCACAGCTCTATGTTTAAGTGTCTGAGGAATTTATGAAGTAGCCAGACAATTTTGTTTATCTAAATCAGTGGTTCTCAACCTTCCTAGGGCTGCAAATCTTTAGTATAGCTCCTCATATTGTGGTGATCCCCAAACCCATAAAATCATTTTCTTGCTACTTTATGACTGTAAGTTTGCTAATGTTATGAATCATAATGTAAATACCTGACATGCAGGATGTTGTGTTTTATAAAAAAGAAAAGGAACCACGGGATGTGTTTGTTAGAGGCACGGTATGGTGCAGGAGAAGGGGGTGCCTCTGTCGGCCCATGCTGGGGTATCCCTTCCCCCTGAGGTACCAGCCATAACTTTATTCTGTACTATATTCCACATAGTGTGGAACAGAGTTTATATAGGGCAGGGGAAGGGGAGTTGAGAAGGGAGTAAAGACAGAAAGGGAGAGAGAGAGAGAGAGGGGAAGGGAGAGAGGGGGGAAGAGAGAGAGAGAGGCAAAGAGAGAGAGGGAGAGAGGGAAAGACAGAGAGAGGGGGAAAGAGAGAGAGGGAAGGAGAGAGAAAGGGAGAGAGAGAAGGAGAGAGGGAGAGAGAGAGGAGGAGAGGACAGTTATGAACATGTGGGGGGGAGGGGAGGGGAACGGTGAGAGAAGGGGCTGGGTGCGAAGAGGTTAAGAGGGTAAGAGAGAAAGAGAGCAAAGGAGCAAGAGAGAGTGGAGGGGGCAAGCTGCCCCTTTTATACTGAGTCAGGCATATCTGGCAGTTGCCAGATAACTGTGGGGCAGAGCCTAGAAGAAATGCTAACACAGGATATTTGACATGGGACCTTCAGGTAGGCAGTAGCCCCCAGGCTGAATATCACATTTCTAAATCATGTTTAAATTAAATTTGATTATTAAAATGTAGGGTACTCCATCATAGGTATATAAACTTTCTTCGGTCAGACTTTCTTCTATTCAGGAGAAATTGGCATTTTATCTGTGGGATGGCAAGCTTTTTTTTCAGGCAGAATATGCTGATGTTATTAGGGTCCCCTGCTTCTCCATGTCCCCCTGTGGTACAGAGAGCAACCCCCAACCCTTGATCCCATTCTCTCAGAAGAACTCTTCTCTTCCTAAGAGCACAGGCTTTGTTTCACAATGTATATTTGCCTTCAACATTCCTTCCTTTCCAATGTTTATTACAAATGTTAATCTTCCACAGCTGGCCTTTATTTTTGTGGTGAATGCATTTAATAGATGCTATGAACACTTCCCTTAACCAAAAGACTGTTTTCTTTGAGCCAAGGCCTGACACAATATTTCCCCTCTCAACCACTTCTTTGTATAGCTGTTTTCTTGCTCTCCATTTATGTTTCTTCTGTAACTCCGCTCCTTTGAGTATTCTACATGAACATGGAACTCTGGGATTCATGTGTTGATATGCACACGCATTCCTAGCTGGACTTAGCACATCAGCATCCATTTGTGTCTTCCTCTGCTTGTGAAGCAATGCTGCTTTCTGAATTCTACTGGGCAAAAAGACTTCTACAAAAGAAATGCTCTTTATTGGACTAGCTGGCAATTCATTTCATTTTAGTCCTTTATACTGTGTAGGATCTCAATTGATACTGGTTTCTGTCCTTAGCACTTTTATCTTGCAATCTCTCAATCATAATGCTTCAGTAAGCTCTGATTTGGTCACCCATGATGTGTAGTCATTAGCTTATAAAGTCATAGATGTATTTATTACATACTTAATTTTTGAAAGTTGCACAATCATATGAACAAAACTACAAAGAAAAATAACAGTCCATGACTTTAATGAAATTATACTTTCTTTCCTTAGGTATGTCTGTACAACATTATAGTAATGGTAGCCACCCATTTTAGAGTCATCCTTTAGAATCAACTTTTTAAAAAAAGACTTTTCATACATTGAGACAGAGTTTATACCACATTCCTTTCTTGTAACTACCATCTTCCCAGTTAGAGAACAGATCTGAAATTGGGAAGAGCAGATATGGTGGTTTGGTTGAGAATGCCCACCACAGGCTCACATATTTATAACACTTGGGTCCCCAGCTGGTGGTGCTGATCGGAGTAGTCTAAGTGGCCATGCCTTGCTGATGGAAGTACCTCACTGGGGGCAGATTTCGAGGCTTCAAAGCTTTGTGACATTTTCATTCCTCTCTCTCTGTTGTGCTCGTGGCAAAGGACATGCGTTTTGGGTGTTCTGCTCAAGCTAGCATGCCTGCTGCTTATCACCATGTTTACAGTGACAGGCTCTTGTCTCCAGGAAACCACAAGCCCATTCTTATCCCTTTGGAACCATAACACAAATAAACTTTCTCCTCTGAGTGGCCTTGGTCTTGGTGTTTTATCACATCAACAGAAAAGTAACTATCCCAATAGGCCTCTTGAAAAGGACAGGGGCTGCTTCATCTCAGAAAGACTTAGTTAAGGAGTCAGGCTGCAAAATCTCATGCTCATACCAAACTTCCACTGAGCCAATGGCTCCAGGTTCTCATTGCACAAATGTAAAGGATTTTCGTGGACCAGGGAGAAGGGTCATTTTAGAAAAGGAGTTTATAGGTTTTTAGATGAGAATTTAAGACAAAGCAAGCAAGCAGAGATCTGGTATGCCAGGCGCTGTTCTATTCTTGTAGATAAACTAAGCACACCCATAGATGGACCCCGTCTTGGGGTTACTGAAGCATTAATGAGTTGAGATATGGGTGTTGGACTGGTCATGCCATAGGCTATGCAATCAGCCCACCCTGTCCATGAGGTGTCCAGAAGCCTCTTAATTTTGGTCACATTTTCCCATGTAACTTTGCAGGCAGCTGGGCTCATTCAGGCTGTATAAAAGGAGAAAAAAAGATAAGAAACGGGAGTAGGATTCAGAACCCACTTCTGGCATTTCTTGCCTTTAACCAGAATATCTCTGGCTTTTGGTCAAGGACAAAAATCAAGGTCCCTGTCTCTGCCTAAGCAGTTTCTAAATTCTGTTTTCATCCTCCCTGGTTTGGTTCTGGTAAAACCCTTCCAAAGGACTGTCTTCCCATTAAATCTTCATGTGGAGGAAGGTGGAAACAAACTCCTTTAGGTTCAGTTATTTTTTTTTTTAAACTATGCACACTTATGTGTGCCTGTGTCTGCATGTTAGTATATACTCATGTGCTCAGGCACCTACAGAGGCCAGAAGAGGATGTCAGATCCCCTGGAACTGGAGTTACCGGGACATTGTGAGCTACTGCACATGGGTACAAGAATCAAAACTCAAGTACTTTAGAAGAACAGGAAGTGCTCTTAATGGTTGGGCTGTCTCTCAAGCCCTAAGCTTATCCATAATGACACTGACTACATTGGATGAGAACTCCGCTTTTCCAAAGTGCCTCATGCTTCTATTCCTTGAGTTTAGTTTCAACACCTGAATTGGATGAGGAGACAGACATTTAGACTATAGCACCAATAAGAAATTCTGTCTCTGTCTGGACAACCACTTCTTGGAAAAATAACCACTATTTGGAGGAAATAAAGAATACAAAGCATATGAAACCTCCTAATCCTAAATACCTGAAGGTAGCATCTAATTAATGCCCAGATGGGAGGAATTAGCAAAACCATAGGGCATGGCAGCGAAAGATGGTTCAGAAAGAAAATTAGCACATGAGTAGGAAGCATATCCATGCATGAGGATTTAAAGGAAGACTACTCTGGGGAGGAGATCATGTATAGGAAATGTGGACCTTTCCTGTACTGTAACATTCACCACTAACCATAATTTATCAATAGTCCTTGGCTGGCTGATGGATGATCAAGTTTATTATATATGTTTCTTTTCCAACAAGAGTCAGCTCATTTCAATACACAGCAGTATGTTAATAATTTGTTCAACTACATATTTCCAGCATTAGCTGATACAACTTAGGCTATTTTAATACCTATGGATTTGAAAAGAAGATATTAATGTTTGTAACTACTTTTTATACCATACACAATGATTTTAGGAAAATACTCGAGAGATCTGTGCAAAGAGATCTCACAAAATTCTTTTATGAGGTCTAAAGTTCTCATTGAGGTTCTTTGTCTAAGGGTATAGAAAACCCTTGGCAAACTGAGAATTTACTAGTCAGAAGGATAATATACTAAACACTTCTCTTTGATGAACACTACATATTCTTCTTCTTTAAGTTGTTCATAAGCTATGTCCTTTATTCTTATTTTTTAAAGATTTATTTATTATTATAATTGAGTACACTGTAGCTGTCTTCAGACGCACCAGAAGAGGGCATCAAATCTCACTACGGGTGGTTGTGAGCCACCATGTGGTTGCTGGGATTTGAACTCAGGACCTTCAGTAGAGCAGTCGGTGCTCTTACTGGCTTAGCCATCTCACCAGCCCATAAGCTGTGTCCTTAAAGGATGGATCTCATTGAAGTTGCTTGGATGAGAAAGTTTGACATGACATAGGAATCCCTACTAAAACTTCTACTTGGAAAGCAAAGACTAAGTTAGGCAAGAGGGATGGGCCTATGAAGAACAAGAAGATGGAAGTACGGAGTAGAAAGTTAAAGGATAGAGTTTGCTTGTGGTATTTTGTCTTATTTGTTTGTTTTGATTTTCATTTTTGTTTTATTTTTGAGAGAGAAAGAACATGAAGTTGGGTGGGTAGTGATGTGGGATGGATCTAGATGAGGTTGGGGAAGGTAAAGAATAAGAATTAAAATATTGTCTGTAAAATATTTGTATAAAAAGTATACAAAAAGAAATCAGAGCAGATAAAAATTAAATATATATTCTTATAGAATATATAGCTTTAAAAAGCTAATGAGTGGCTTAAAATACCATATTCAGGTATTTTTCTGCCAAAAAGTAGTCAATCTGGATGAAAACAGAATATACCTTTGAGAAAATAGTTTTGCTGAACATCAAATATTTTATATTGTTGTTTGTAAGCCAACATAGTCACAATTTCCCTTATGTTTTTTGGCTATTAATCATGTATTAACAGGCTCACCCTGCACCTGAGGAGGTCATGAAGAACTGCTCTTGACAGGGAAGATAGCAGTTAATGGAGCTGTCAGCACCAAATGAGATGGAAAACTTAATGTGATTCTAGAAATCATGTTAACTATATTTGCAGGCTCATCATATGACATTTATAGCTGTTTAATTCAGTTCTGTAGCTGCTGTCTCTTGAGAACTATTCTGCTTCTCATTCCATTGAGCATGTCATGCTTACTCTCTTTTCACTCTTTCCCTTAATTTGTAGCTTGTTTTGGACAAGAAAAGAAGGAAAATGTGAAGCACTAGGTACCAGAGAATAAAATGAGATGGACTTGATTTGACCCATACCCATCCCGCATCCACCGGGTAATACAGCACCATCTGGACTACTGATTAAATAAAAATAAAGTCTTCTAGTAGTCACAGCCAAAGGAAAACGGACAATCACAAATAAGCGTTCATCTGGATATACTCCATCTGCTTTGTAGACAAACCAGAAACCTTCAACTTCTGCCAAAGTAGTCCCGAGAGTTCCCAGGAAACTCACACTGTCTTTTGCAGACAAATCTTTTTTTTTTTTTTTTCTCCAAATCACTATTGCCATGATAATGAACAAAGCAGATGCTCTTTCAGTAATATAGCCCAGAGTTGTCCACACCAACATACATGCTTTTCCTGAGACAAAATAGCAATACCATATACCAAGGACAATGGTACTTAGGCCAAAAGCTGTACTGTCACCTTTAATAAAAAATATGTTTATGTCACCGTGGAAGAAGTTAGCACAAATGTAACAGTGCTGTGTAATGTCACAGACCCCCTTCATTTTGTTTTAATTCTTTTTATGTTCATTGTCTCCCCCACCTCCCACTGAGCTCAAATATGACATCATGGTGGCTAGGTTAGAGTAGTTGACAGAAATGGGCTGATGCTCAATAATCTTTACTTTGTCTTGATCCCCAGTGTGCTGAATAAACTCACCCAATCAGAAGACCCCTTCTTCTCTTCATATCACTTAGTTATGAAATGTCTCTTCAGGCTTCTGGAACACAAATGGAAGGTCTCAAAATAACATTTCATTAGATGTGTCCTTTTGAAGTGATCATTAGTCAGGCCCCTGCTGGATACTCCTCTACAAAATACTTTTCAAAGGAGTTCTGAAGGCATCGTTATTACATCGTTATTATGATTAGGTTTTTATTAGTAGAATTTGACTAAGCAGAATTTTGTCACTAGAATGTAAGAAAGTACCAAGCTAACTAGAACAGGGCCAGAATGACTTGAAAGAAGGGAAAATGTTTTTAGTGTGGAGTCAGTATAGAATTTCTTTATAAAGCTACATTCTATTGGGGAATTAGCATCATTAAAAAGAAGAGGAATTATATCCCAGTGTTAATAGAACATCTGCAATTGTTACTTAAAAAGGCAGTTAATATTCTTTTTTAATCATGATTATGCAACCTTCCAGAGGCAACTGACTAGCGAATAGGATGGAGCTCATGTGTGCCCAATGCATCCTCCATTTTCCTTTATCCTTTTCTCTTCTGTTCTCTTTTGGATGCTCAGAACAGGATGATGGGAGCTTGAGCATCTGTGGTGATCTGAGGAGGAAGCCACATGATGGCAGAACAATAAGGTGGGAGGTACAAAGCTTACACATCTAAGACTATGAAAGTATGTTTCTTTCCTGAACTGGTTCTACTCAGACTATTAACTGAGTTTAGATATGTTTCTAATTTAACCTACTGTTATTTGTTTCTTTTTTGTTTTTGTTTTTTGTTTTTGCAGATGATAAGGTTGAAATCTAACTCATGAAACTGAGAAAACTGAGATTGGTGAACTAACACTACCAAACTTTGGCCAGAACTGTATATTCATTGTGGGTAAAATACAATCAGGGTAATAAAAAAAAAAAAAAAAGATTGTTAAATGTGTTGTTGACAGAGTTATATCCCGTGGTATTTGTTCTGTATTAGAAGAAACAAACATTATACTTAAACTCCATAGTAGCTAACTTGCTATGTCACAGAATTTGCAATTCTGTAACCATGTCCTCAAAAATCAAAGATCATAAATACCTTTGTGTATCAAGAGATTTCACTGGCTAACTTTATACATTCACCAATGGGAAATCAAAACAGAAGAAACTCTTTGAAATCTTCCCTACCCTCCATTCTTTTCTACATTTTTGTGCTAATGTTAAAAAAACAAAACAAACAAACAAAAAAACAAAACAAAAACAGATTGCCATGTTCTTAAGATATTTTTTCCAGGAACGTATGAGTGAATATTTTGTGATGTTGTGAGGCCTGCAGACACAGAATTGCCATTCCCCAGGCCCAATAAGAGATGTCTATAACATTTGCTATCTGGCCCACTGATTACAAACTTAGTTTTGCTCTCATCCACTTAGTTCTTGTAATATATAAGAATTGTTGGTAATATGACAATTTATAACTTAAACCATAATAATAGTTAATATTCTATCAGAGCAAGAATTGGAACAAAGTGGTTCCATTCAAAACAAAACAAAACAAAACAAAACAAGAAGTCTGCAAATGCTAATTCCCATGATTATGACTTCAGTGACATAATGGCACCAGCCGTGGCCTAGACACCTTCCGTTCTTGATGCTATCACTGCTGCAGCTTCTGCCATGTCTCATACACAGACACAGTCTCACGCTCAAATCCTTCTTCAACCCGGTTCTAAACTCAGAAGCTGGAGGGGAGGATGGCAAGCCGATTTATCCTCCATGTTGCTGTATTAACTCATGAAGGAACATGTGTACCAGGAATCTTAACACTTCATTACCCAAGCTGTGATCTCACAGACTTCAGAATCCACTATCACCTGTAAACTTACTAAAATGCACTGTCCTGGGCCTGACCTCAAATTGATTATTCCTATTTTGCATCTTAACAAAACTTCCAGGTAGTTCCTGTACTTAGAAATGCTTGGGAATGCCGGGCGGTGGTGGCGCACGCCTTTAATCCCAGCACTTGGGAGGCAGAGGCAGGTGGATTTCT
>NW_022196895.1:48397851-48420508 GCF_008632895.1 Mastomys coucha
AAAGAAATGCTTGGGAAAAGGCTCATTATATTTATGTTTTCCTGTGTATTTTAGTTAGACACTGGAGACAAGCCTATCCTGGGGTGGAACAGAAGATGGGAAAGTAATCTTTCTTGGCCTCTTCAGTGGAAACCGGAAAGAGCACACAACATGGCGTGGCCGTTGGGTAAGTTGTTTTCATGGGGTGATGTAGTATTTTTCCATGGATCAAGTGGTATCACACATCACGCTCCCTGCACTTGAATCTTGCCTGCTGTGTGACTCTGTGGCTTTCGGACTGCCTGGAGAATGAAGCCTGGCTTCAGGAGCAATATTTTCAAGAGACGTTTGAGACTTTACCCTTGTGGTTTTGGAAAGGTTCCTCGTTTTTATAATATTGAGGCTTAAAAGAGTGCTGTCTGACCCAGGGGAATTCAAAGGAAAAACATGGAAGCTGGCAGAAATTGAGGAGAAGGTGAAGATTATAAAATAACAGGTTTCGTTTGAGTTCAGGTTGGTATAATATTTGTTTTTTCCACCGGAAGAGCCAATAAAAAATTCTCATGTACATTTTCCCCTCTCTTGCTATACATTAGTTCTAAGGATTTACAGCAAAAGTTCACTAAGAAGTTTGTTTTAAAATATGAAATAGCTGTCTCAGAGGAATTTAGACTAACTTTTAAAATGAGAATCTCACTGTCTCACAGTTAAGTCTTGGGAGTTTCATAAAGTAAGACTGTGGCAAGTTTTCCAATCATATGGAGTAATAAAACACAATGGTAAGGGGAGGAAAACTAATGAAGGAAGGGGTAAATGCATAATATGTCATCTTGAACCGACAAGAGTTTAGTTCCAATTTAAAGCCATTGAGTTGTGATTACATCTGCACATTTACTTAGAATACTCCTAGAAACTGATCAGTCCTACTGGCTAGTCAAGAGCATTTTAAAAATCAAACTTGGTCTCCATGTTGTCTCATCTCTGGGAAATACATGTTTTCAATAAACTTACCTCATTGTAGACTTACTGATGTGACAGGAAACCAATTGTTACCTTCCTGATTGGATGGGAGGCCATGAGGCACTCCCATATCTACAGGGGGAAGAAAATCCGAAGAGCTGATTATCTATCTATATCCTGTTCACAGCCACCCAACCAGACATACACACATTCACATGGAAAACTTTAAAAAGAAAAATGTTCAGTATCAAAACATCTTTGGCTTCAGAAATATTGCTTACACACACAGTATGTTCTCCTAAGCTGAACACATAGATAGAGTGGCTTGTTTGCAGGAGAGCCATACACCAGGGGACAAGAGACTCTTTACACTGCTAGTCATGTTTTGGGTGCACATAGTTCTCCTGGGGATTGGTTGGGAGGCCCCTGCTGAGATCTGCTGGCAGACTGTGGTACCCACTAAAACAACTGTGACCTTCAATAAAAGCTCATGCCCTTCGTGCCAAAGCAAACTTGTGAAAATTGCCCACTTTCAGGCAACCCGGACAAAACCTTAGGAGGGCTAGAGTCACTATTTAAAGGCATTTTTAAAAGCCAAGAGAAATGGATGCCTGGTTTATTTGAATACTGATTCCTGTAAATGGCAAAGCCACAATGAGCCAATTTGTGCTTCATACCTACAACTTGATTAAGCTCAGATTAATCTAGCCAGTGGAAACAATGAGAGCCCTTAGCACTTTCCTCTTAGATACTACCTGGAGATTTCACAGATTTGGGAAGTTCGACCTTGAATATAAAGATATAGTCATTAATTGGTCATTTGGAAGGAGTCCCATTTGTGTATTTTAGATAGTGTTCATTGGACTAAATAAAAATAATATTTACAGAAAAGCAAGGGGCACATTTGATTAAGAGACTATTAACCTTAATTCAATATGGTTCCTTTTTGTGTATATGTGTGTGTGTGTGTGTGTGTGTGTGTGTGTGTTGTGTGTGTGTGTCTGTTTCGTATTTAAAACTCTCATTGTGTCCCTTTAGTCTAGTGCTAAATCAGAATGTCACCACCTCATCCTGGCACAGGTACCTGGTAATGAGGATGAAAGGTACATGGAACAATTTGTGTCTATCTGAGTCACCGAATGTTCCTTCAACAGCACAAATGTGTCATGTGTTTTGTCGTGTCTGGTCTTGAGCAATAGAAGCTGCATGTGGTATCCACAAGTGGGGGGATGGGCAGGGTCCTGGCTTGCAGGATATGGGACAATAACTATACATGGATATTCACCCATAGCTTCACAAATTTTCCTGGAATACTATATAATAACTAATAATAGGAGTTGCTGTTGGAATTGGTGCAGGAACTAATGAATAAAAATATTTTAAAGTTTGCCGTGTGAATGTGTGTACGTCTGGCTGGGTGACTGAGAACATGGATACAGATAGATAATCTATTCCAGAATAAATAACAACAAGCCATATCTTTGCTGGTTCTGTTTTCAACTGGATAAATAACTTTCTCCCTTTCAATTTTTCAATTTTAGTTCCTTTTTTCTCCTCAAATAAGGCAAAGAAAATGCAAAACAGCTAATAGTTCTTTAAACAGTAACTCTGTAACTATAGAAATACATCTTATTGAAGTCTGATGTTGGAGAGAGGTAATATATTAATGGTAACAACATGAGACATCAGTCATACCTCTCTGGTCAAAAAGTTAAAAAATCCCACATGGACAGAAAAAGAGAAAGAGCAGAGAGACAGAAGTCTGGTGAGGGAGTGGCTGTAGAAGGCAGGAGAGATGGGTAGTTTAAGGCCAAGAAAGTACAATAAATAGGGCATATGGTAGGAAAGAATCTGGTGGAGACTCGGCTCACCTGGCTGGGATCAACACCATGGCATGGGATCAAGAGACCCTGCCATGTTTTGCTTTAACTGGATGCTGACTGACTTGGAAGTGGCAGCCCTAATGGACCCAGCTGGCCTTATCACCCCTCTTTTCTGAAATTTGGCTCTGCATTACATCTCAGAGTCTAAGTTGCTTACACATCAGACAACCCTCACCTTCATGGTTGCCTCTTTATAGAATTCCATTACAGCCGCAGTGGAAAACAAGTGGCTTCTGATATGCATTCTATACTTTCTCTAATAGGCCTGGGTGTTGCAAAAGTGATTTTACTCTCAGTCGTATGCTCAGTCACCTATAGTTAGTTCTATGCCCATAGCTTATATGCTTGAAGCAGATGATGTTAAAGAGAACATGGGCCAGGAAACGAGCCTGTCTGGACCACCATTCCTATGCTGACCTGCTCTCACGAAGGAGATAGAAGTAAGAGTGAGTTGTGCAGTGCAGACTCTCTGTGCCTGCTGCCTCCTGTATAATAGAAGCCCGTACTTATGTGCTCTGTGTTTCGAAAGAGCCTCTGGGCTCCCTATATTTTAGAAACAAACCAGTCTTGCTTACAGTCTACTCTACAGACTGTTCAGAGCACAAAGCATTGGAGTTATTGCCATTTTGGTCTAGATAAATCTTTTTGTTCTGGACTGAAGTGTACTTTTTAAGAGGTTTGGCAGCATCTCTGGTATCTAGCCATGAGCAGCACTCCCTGTGTGATATATAACAATATAAAATATCTGTACATCTAGATGTTGCCAAATGTGCCCAGAGGCAGAGGAATCACCAGCACTTGAACATAATTGATGGAGGATGATTTTCCTATAGCATTTCATTTCGGCTCACATAGAACTATGGTGGGTGTTTGGATAAGATTGGCTTTTTCTAGTATCCTCATCCCTTTAAGCCACACAATGCTCCATCTGACTGCATTAGGCAGTTGTCTAGAGGCACGAGAACACACTAAAAGTCTCCATATGAGTTAACTTAAGGTGTTAGCATCCGATGAGGCATCTATATGGTAACCAAGCTTATTCTTGCTAATACGGACTTTCTCTTCCCTAAAACTTTCCTATGTGATTATTGAAACTGACCTGGCATTTTATCACAGAAATTTGGGAAACCGGGAAGTGGAGAGAGAGAGAACAGAAAACCACTGTCAAATGGAGATGCTGGTCACATACTGCCTGCTGCAGGACCTGTTAACCCACTGCCACTTTCTCCTGTACTCTCCTAAACAATGACACCACAATCTATGACTGCAAATTAGAAATCGGACATCTTACTTCTCAGATGGATCACATTTATCAAGTGTTGACTTAAATGTGAGGAATTTTGACTCAGCCCAGCCCCATACACTGGAATGAAAGAGAACATTAGTAGGTAAAAGGGTAACAAAATGAAGTCTTAAACTTGCTGTGGAGCAGGAATAGGGAAAACTCAGGAGTAGGCTGATTAACTCATGGGATTATTGATGAGGATTTTTAGAATATTTCAGTGTGAGAAAGGAATAATATATATCTATACCTATACCTATACTTATACCTATACATATATCTATATCTATATCTACATCTATCTATCTATCTATCTATCTATCTATCTATCTATCTACCTATATAGAGAGATTTTGAGAGAGAGAAAAATGAGGGGATATATAAGAGGAGTGGGACATGGTGGCTTATACCAATCTTTCTTCAGAAGACAATTGGACAGTGTATTCACTGTAGAATGAATACACATTGCAGAACAATCATGTCTATTTCTGTTTAATAATAAAAAGTTTAATAAGAAATCCACCAAAGCAAATATCTCTAAAATTCCAAATAAAGTATAATATTGTGTAAGCATTAAAAAGTCATAATCCTAGAAACGTACTAAGGCCATTCATGTGTTGAATGACAAACAGTGTGTGAACAGAATCATTTAAACGTCAATGCTTATCAGAGATGCATCCTCAGTGTGAATTTTGTTTTTCAAGAGAAGACATCAGGATCTAGAAAAAGAGGAGGCAGCTGCAGAATGAGAGAAATGAAAAGTGTTTCAGGGGAGGGAATAAATGTTGAAAAAAATACAAGAGAGGTGAAACATCCCATTCTCTGAGATTGATGGGAAAATGAACACAACATGGAATTTTCTAATTACTTATGCTCTTCAATTAAGACACTGAAATTTTGGGCTGGCCTGAAGGTAATGAGTTATCTCAATTGATTGTCCACAGTCAGTTACAGATTGAGCCAATTCTACACTTTCTCCATTCTCACTACTGCACTTAGGTAGAAAAGAAAAAAAGGAAAAAACTGAAATGTCCATACCACTGACAAGTCAAGATTTTACACTGTCATCAGCCATGAACACCCAATTTAAAACAGCTTTGAAACCTCTGGGCAGGAAACTTATGAATAAGTATACACCAAACCTTCACTGTTCATATGCCATAATGTTTCAGACATGCCAAGTGACTGACAAGTGGCAAATTATTTTTAAAAGTCCCCAGGAAACTTTAAGTACTGACCCAGCCTTAACATTTTATACCTTCTATCATCTTCAACTGGTCATTATTACCTTTAAAATACACTCCTAGAAAGTGTGCAGTTGGTTGAGGGACAAACGTAAGTATCCATTTTGTACAAGTGTGATTTAAGGGGGTTGGAAAAGAGCTGGGGGTGGGGTAGGGGTGGGGTAAGCAGATAATTGCTAGGGCAGCAGGAAAGCCAGAACTGCTCAGACTTAAAGCAAACATTGAAAACCTAGAATGGTTGTTCCTTGAAACAGTAAGTTTTATAACATGATGTATACAAAGCACATCATCATTGCCAGATACTAAGTATAATACTGAAGAAATATCCCCTGGACAATAAAAAGAAAGAGCCAATGTTTCTATATAAGGTGAGAGAAAAGCTTAAGTGGGCATTGGAATGTGTTGGTCGAGGGAGAGAAGACAGGCTAAGGAGTTCAACCCAAACTAAGGATATATAAAAATGCCACATATAAATCTACTTTGTGTAAGTAAATTTAAAAATATATTGAAAATAATGGGATATAAAGTTGGCTGCATATGGAACAGGGGCATTTTGGAGAAGTTGGGGGAGCGCATTAATATAATCAAATAAACTGTATGAAATTCTCAAAGAATTAATAAAGATTTATATTTTTAAAAATTGGGAAAACTGCATTGTGAAGAGAAGTATCTTGCATGGGTGAACATTTAGTGAAAAAGTCTAGAGTGGGTTCCCTCCTTTTGAGTCATTCATCAGGGAACCCCAGAAGTTCCTAAAACAACACAGGCTATTCTCATCACTCTCAGTTATCCACTAGAACTAGATCAGACCCCTATTGCTGAAGACACCACACGCTTTTGTTCCAAGACAGAAAAATCAAGTTGAAACTGAGCAGGAAGCCTCCTTCTTGCTTGCTAGCTTTCACAGTGCCTAAAGGTGCTATTCAGGCTGCTGGCAAGAAAAACCATTAATAGTCTTTCCCAAATGTGAAATCATGCTACAACACTAGCCAACAGGCAAGATATGCCATGGTGCAATAATGGCATGACTGAGATGGAGGTAACCACACAATCCTTGCTGGATTTGAGGTCCCTTCCATATGAGGGAATTAATGTTGGGTGTGGGAAAACTGGTTAAAAGTCCATGGCTAGGAAGTTCATAGATAGGCCCTAGAGGAGAATCTGCTGCTGTTGCTCTGCTAAATATGCGTGGTGTCAAAATGCTTTTACAATATTTATGATTGCACTCATAGGCTAGTGCTGTTGTCAGCATTGGTCAGGGAGGTTTCTGCCTGTGGTGGCTGGCAGCTTTTAGTTATATAGCCTGCATAGTAGCTTTAGATACTATGAAAGCTAGCCAGCAGGGAGGAAACTTCGGATCAGCTTGATTTTTCTGTCTTGCAACTTGTAACTGATCAAAATGCTGAGAATAAGTGACAATTGAGTGCTTATCCCTAAACAGAACAACTATATTGCCCTTTCCAAGGGCCAGGGGGCATCACAGAACAGGGGGGAAGACTATGCACTAGAACTGGAGGATGGGGTGGAGTGCCATGAACTGCTTCCTTGTAGACATGACATGCAACCATGAACTCACAAGCAGTTACATGTACAAGACTGAACCCATTGATAATCACAGATGGTAGGGGCTCATGACACTGCACCCTTCCCTGAGGAAGTATAGTCAGTTAATGGTTGTTGAGAGAAGAGAAGTCATTCCTGAGTGGTGTAGCCAGTGGTTAGTGGTTAATTTCTCTTGCTTAAGTAACCCACCATGTTCATGTGAATGATTCTAATTAAATGCAATTAGACACACACTGAGAAACAGACATGAAAATAGGAAGACAACTAGTTGGAAGGAATCAGTTTAATGGGCTGGAAAGTGGGTAAAAAGAATAACTTGAAGTAAAAGTTTCTGGATATGTCAAGTGATGCAGACTCACAGGATGTTTTCATAGACATGGTGCTTTGCTGAGACAAGACCCATGGGAGGACACATAATGTTTGGAGAGAGTGTAAATAGGACTCAATGGACAACGATGGCACACTTGCATAGCTAGCTTTGCAAAGCTTCATTGGTCTCACATATTTTCCTTCAGTGAGAGAGGCATGGCAGAGAACTTCTCTTGTTGTCAAGGCTGGTCCTGGTTGCTCCCACTGACCCATGCTGATTCTGCAGAGGCCTGGCAGTTTCTGCTGGACTGTGCCACTGCTGCTTATTGGTGTTTAGTATCCTGGCACTACTAAACTGGACTGCGGGTATTGTGATAGAGGTTGGAATTGCCTCAAGGAACTACTTATAAACAGCTCTATATCCCCTTGTCCTATTTACCATCTTTTATCCCCTACCTTTGGACGGTGGGTTAAAAGGAGGGCCCAAACATTTAAAAACCCTTATTAAAAGTGAGTTCCAAAATATCTAAGCCTACAGTAAGGGGAGACTATAATCAAAGTTATAACTGTACATATAATATATATGAAAAGGTGTGAAATAACTAAATCAATGAAAAGTGGACTTTTGATTCATTCATTCATTCATTCATTCATTCATTCATTCATTTGGTTTTTCTGAGACAGAGTTTCTCTGTGTAGTCTTGGCTGTCCTGGGAATTTGCTTTGTAAACTAGGCTAACCTCCAACTCCTAGACATCCACCTGCCTCTGCCTTCCAATTGCTGGGATTAAAGGGATGAGCCACTAGTGCCCAGAAAAGCAGACATTTAAAGAATAATCTCAAACTTTCACTAAAGTGCTTATCTTTAAAAGAAAGAAAAGCATAAACAAAATTTTTTTTCTGCTTTAGCAATGTTATTATTGTGCCAAACATAAAGCAAGAGAATCCTTTGATAGCTTTTTCCATTGTTGTTAGAGTCTGAACTTAGGTCTCAGTTACCTAAACAAGAAATTTAAAGTCCTCTGTTTATATGTCTCATTGATTTAAGAAATCCAAACCAGAAATTTCAGTTTGCCCAAAAGACAGCATGGTATACAGCCTAGGTACTACTCAGGTGACCTTTTTAGCTTGAGGTCTATCTCTCTATAAAATTGTGCAAAAGTATAGAAAACATAGTGCACTTGTTTCTCCTTTTCAAATAGGTCTACTTCATCTCTTGAACATAGATAAAGGAAAACATCCTGTACCATCTTGGTTTTGGCTGTCTCTTGATCACTCTTCCATGCATCACCTTGCTCCTGAGGCCATCTGTGCATTGCCTGTGTGTCATTTGGTGTGAATGAATGCTCTGTGTCTTGGCGTGGGAGAGGCTATCTCATTGGCTTGTGGTCCACAAAACGGCCACAGTCCGTAAGCAGGCATGAGGTATATCAGAGCTGAAATATGATTAGGAGAATTTTTGACAAGGGTGGGGTGCTGTGGAAAACACAATTGCAAGGCTCTGTTGCAGGGCAAGGACTACTCCTGGAGGCCAGAGATGCTGGATAAGATTGGATAAATGCTTCTCCTCCTCCTCCTCCTCCTCCTCCTTCTCCTCCTCCTCCTTCTTCTTCTTCTTCTTCGTCCTCTTCCTCTTCCTCTCCTTCTCTTCTTCTTCTTCTTCTTCTTCTTCTTCTTCTTCTTCTTCTTCTTCTTCTTCTTCTTCTTCTTCTTCTTCTTCTTCTTTTTCTTCTTCTTTTTCTTCTCCTCCTTCTCCTCCTTCTAGAGACTTATATTTAAAGTGAACCTCTTCTCCTTTCAAATCTATCATAGGACCTTTATTTCCAACACTTTAAATGTAGATATTTCAAATTCAATATGGTTTGAAAACTTTCTCTTTCCTTTGAAACTTCTTTTTTTTTTTTCCTTTTTAGGTCAGACTTTTCAAATGGTAATCTGACAACATGATCTTCCAAAAGGCGGAGTGGAAATCAAATCATTAAGCAGGAGTAAAACATACCACAGGATTTCCTTTGAATTAGCCTTGCATTCAGTGGTAAGACCCTTAGTGCCCTGGAGCCCCAGTGTCTTTACCTATCAAAGAAGTATACTATAGTCAGGCTGTGTGAGTTGTTATAGAATTTGAAATGATTGATGTAAGGTGGCTGGCACTCACCTATGAGTTAGTTATGAGTTAGATAATAAAAATGAGGCAAATGTTATGCTAAAACTGGAGGACTGCTGTGAGTTGGAGGCCAGCCTAAGCTACAACTGAATTTAAGGCCAGCCTGGGCTGCAGAGCAAGACCATAGCTCAGAAGAGGAGAAAGAAGGGGGAGAAGGAAAAGGAAGAGGAGGAGAAGGGGAAAAAGAATGGAGAGAGGAGGAATGGGAGAGGAGGAAGAGGAAGGGGAAGAAAAGGAGGAAGAGGAGGGGAAGAGAAGTGAGAGAGGAAGAAGAGGAAGAAGAGGAAGAAGAGGAGGAGGGGGAGGAGGAGGAAGATGGGGGATAGGAAGAACATAACTAGGATGACCTAGAGCAAGACACCCAACAGAACTTATTTCAATGGACCTCAGAAACGTCCTATTTACATCTTGCTGCTTCCATGGGGTGGGGAGGATCCTTGCACAGAGAATAAAGCTCCTGACATATTTAAATAAATGTAAAAGAGTTTATCAGTAGCTTTGGGGGCAAAACCCAGGCTTTCATCAGTGAGGAGACACGAAGATTGTGAAAAAATACCAGCACGGAGAAGAAAGCATCTCTCCTGCTCTATAAAAATCATCATGATTTATTCTTTTAATGAAAAAGGCTTGGGAAGGCACACCATCTGTGGTTTATGAGGGGGGAGATGAGCCAGAATTCCTTGCTGGCAGGCAGGGTCATTGCCATAAGGGGTCAGGTCTGGATTACGGGTGGAGGCTGCCATCACCCCACATTGACATAAGCATGCTCAGGCATCACATAGACTGGGGTGACTAGCTAGGCTTTGGGGTGATATTGTCAAGCAACAGCAAGGCGGCTCAGCTTTCTCCACTGGTGTTGAGCAGCACTTGGGTCAAATGTTTGGGGCTGGGGCAGAAGTAGCAGGGTTATGTTGAAGCTCTAGCTGGTTGCCCAATCAACACATGTGAGCAGTTTATCCATCACCGTAAATCACAATATCACCCCCCCATGTTATAAATATGGATACGTAAATATTTTGGATTCATCAGCCTCCAAGTATTCTTCAGATGTCTTGGGTTCACCCAAACAGAACACATCGTGCGAGCATATTCTCCCTTGCTTTTTTTTTTTCAGAACTGTCTGTGATTTACGTGAAATAGAATCCATATGTTTCTGCTTCATTTACAGTTCAATAATCAAAAGGTCCTGTGTTGTAAGAGCTGCTTGCTGTCCAAGCTGTGTCTGAGCTCTCTAACTCTCCCCAACTCCCAGAAATACAAGCAGTTTGATCCCTTTAAAAAAAAACCAAAGAGAAAGAGAGAGGGAAGGGGGGCAGCAGGAATAACATAGGGAGGCCTGTTTTGCCAAGATGAAATAATCTTCAGTACCACAGCGTTCAATTTAGGCAGAAACGGCAAGCCCAAGAATTTCAAATGAGTCCAAAATATGGGTATAAACAAAGGCACCTCTCCAACCAAGATAAAAGCAGCTTCAGGAACACACACACACACACACACACACACACACACACACACACACACACACACAATGGCAACTTGATAACCACACCCTGAAGAGAGGGAGAACGTGAGACTGTGACCTTAGCCCCCAGCTCATAGCTGCTGCAGATTGTCATTCTGGTTCCCCGAGAGCAGTCTGTCCAATCCAATCCAGATACACAATTTGCCTGATTTTAGCTCCGAAGTGCAAGCTCTGGTGGCCTGCTCTGGTATCTTAACTTCACATTTCCTGTCATTCTGTTCTCTGGGCCAAAGAGCCAGCATAGTGAACTGAGTATGTCTGTGCATTTGGAAAGTGTGTGTGCTTATGTATCATGCAATTTCTTTAGAGATAGCTTTTAGCTCATAATAGGGCAACATACAGAGCGCATATAGCGTGAGGAATATGTTAGCTACAATCAGCCAAAAGCCAAGTGTAAAGGCTATGTTGTTTTCTTGCTTCGACATTGAGTCACTGACACCTTAGCTGCTCTTATGTCACTTTAGGCCTTAGTAAACACTTAGCGATTAGAAGAAAAGTACCCGAACTAGAAATACTATAGTGGTTATATAATTTTTAAATATCTGCGGAGGATATTGCCACTTATTTTCACAGCATTATCATACACCCATCTGAAGGGCATCATGCTCCAAAGTGATCTTTACTTGTGAAGTTTGCCATGACCCCCGAAGAGTTAACTAACAGTCCTGTGGATTATTTCGTCTGCTGGGAACTTAGTTTTTGCTAACTTAACACACCTAGGAAGAAGGATCCTCAGCTGAAGAAGTGAGTCCAGCACACTGGCCTGTGGCTATCTCTGGGAGGCATTTTCCTGATTGCTGATTGATAGAGAGGGCCCAGCCCACCGTGAGTGGTCCCATTCATAGGCCATTGGGCCTGGGCTATAGACGAGGCTGTTCAAGTCAGTAAGCCGCACTCCTCCAATGTCTCTGCTTCAGCTGCTGCCTCCAGGTTCCTGCCTCAAGTTTATGCCCAGGCCTCCCTTCATGGTGGACTGCAATCCCTTTTCTTCCCAAATTAGTTTTGGTCAGAATTTTATTCTAGTAACTAAAAGTAAATTAAGGAACACACATATCCCTAGTGTATCTAGGCAGTGGTAAACAGCATAATATAATGTTTATTTTTTTTTCAACCTTAACCCTAAGCAACACTAATAATAATATATTGTTTGGGGGTGGGGGCTGTTTTACACAGGAAACCCCTTCCCTTGTCCCTAGATAAAAGGATCAATAATCTAACCAGTAAATGCGGGGGGGTGGGGGGGAGGCTTTTTTTCCAAAAAGAGTAAGTTGTGTTTTCATCTGCCTCTGTTTCCTGGGTGTTCAGAACTTTGGTCTAGCTCCTAGAGAAAGCTCAGGTCCCATCTGCCTTCCAGTCTCCTTCTGCTTGCTTTGCCCCTTGTTTTGAAGGTTACTGAGCAGTTGCTAGAGAGTCAGTCCTGTCCCTTCTGTTGACAGGTTGCCAGGATATATCCAGGCAACAGAAGCTGGGATTCTTTTTACAAGGCAGCCATACCTACTAACTCCAAGTCCCACAGGAGAAATGTGACTCTTAGCGTTCCCAGCTCCTGCGCCATCCTCCGTGGATCCTCACAGGGGATTGGAACACCATAGTAAAGGCCAAGCATTGAGAAGAGGACAAATCCAAGGTACGTCTGTGAGAACGTGTTCTCTCTTGTCCCACAGCTCCTCACCCTGAAGCTTGACTTTCAGTCAGCCTTCACTTATTACCTTGATTTTCTCCACGTCTTCCTTACCTGTGGGTGGTAACTATGTCTCTGTGAGAGAAAAGAAATTCAATTAGAAATTAGTCCTAATGATTGCAACGATATTTTCCAAAATAGTATTTTACTTCCTTAGGTAGTGTCGACAACGAGGCATGAACTATGACTTAAATGTTGTAATGACTAAAAAGAGAATCAAATGTCACTGAAAGACACACCTAAAGAATTGTGTTTGTGAAGTGTGTTTTAACACTACTACTGTATTAAATTTATCGGCCAGAGTTTATCAAAAGAAGAGGTGATAACGGCTCCAGTTACTCGAACTAAAAGTTTTTAAAAAGTCAACTGAGTGAAACACAACTAAACTTGAGCTCTAAGTTTCAAATTCCTAAAATCAAATAATTTAACAGATGATAGCCATATAAAAATCCTCTCAACCAAGGTATTTGCGTCACCCCGGAAACTGTTCTTTTCACTTCCGGTTTGCCTTCTCTCCCCTGGGCCGGCTTTGGTCACCAGTGACTGATACCCACCTCCATGAACTCGGTGTGACTCCAGTCATGTAAAGTGTGCTCCTGTTTCTGACTGCTGTGGATATGGAGACGTTTCTAGGCTGTTCTGTGCTCCTCTGTGTGCCGCTGCTCAGTTCTTTGATGGGTGAGCATAACTCTGTGATTGTCTCACGTTTGTTTAGCTAATCCATTCGTTGGTATTTGGTTTCTTTCCAGTTTGGACCTGCTGTAACCAAGCAGCTGTAAACACTCCTGCACAAGTCCCTTCTTTCCACCAGTTTCATTCTTTAAGTCTTCCAGCTGTATTGAGATTCATCTGACAAAATAATCCATGCATTTAGGGACGATCATGAGGGGGTTCTCTCGTGAAGTATATGGCAGGAATTGATTGTCAGAGTTAGCTGAATTGAAGTGTCCATCACTTCACAGGTTGGCCTTATTTGCTTTATTCTTTTTCAGTGAAATGAATGCTTGTAATTCTCTAGCTTGGTAAATTGCAGAAATATACTGCATCCTCATGTCTTTCATCACTATGGTTTGTGTTTGGTCCCCAGTAATTAAACTCAACAGCTTGGATCCTTTAACTCTTATCTTCCCTTTACACCCAGGCTCCAGCTGCTAGCAACCACCGTCCTACTCAAATGGTTAACAAGTTTAAGAAAATAAAAATAGTACATATCACGATTCATCAAGTAAATGCAAGTCAAAGCCACCTAAGATGAAATTAGAATGACATTTACCAAAAATTATTTTTTAAAAATGAGGAACTGGCAAAGGTGGGGTGAAAGGTGGACTCTTAGGGGCACACTGTTAGTGAGAATATAAATTCATATCACTATTATGGAAAAGCATATGGATATTCCTGTGGAAATAAAAATAAAACTACCATATGAACCAGAAATCTCATTTCTGCTATATGTATGTCCAAAGGAAATGAAATCAGTATGCTCTATCCCATGCACATTGCAACATCATTCAGGCACCAAGATAGGACAGCTAAAAGTCCACCAACAGATAAATGGACAAAGAAGCCACAGGATGTATGTAGGGTATTGAATATAGCATATGTAATAGAACATTGTTCAATTTTAAAAAGAAAGAAATCCTGGTGTGTGGCCTCTGATTGAACATAGGGCTTATTGAGTTAAGAGGAATAAGCCAGGTGCAGGAAGACAAATGTTGCCTGATCCCCTTCTGTGTGGACTCTTAAAATCTGCACAAGCCTCTGGTGGTTATTATTTATCTTTGGTTCACACTTAGGAGTAAAACTGGTAAGCATAAGGAGAAAATTTAACTTTTCTTAAGTATAAAATGCTATCTTAGCAGAGTAATAATTTGAATTTATTATCGACTCATGAAGTGGGGCACTTCCTCAACAGATCTTTTTTTTAATTGCCTATTCATTCTTTGGCCCATTTAAAACTTTTTGCTTACTGTTAATAAGCTATAAGCCACATACTTAGAGACACTCCTTTTGAGTAGTCACACTGATAAGTTGGACAGATGATGTCACAAAAGATGTCAGCATGACCATGCATCTTTTTGGTTGCTTCAAAATGTACTCACCTTCACACCATGGAACCACAGAATAATAGCACTGCCTACTCTAGCCTGTCACTTGTCACATATATACAGTCATTAAGCACATACTCTTTTGTATCTGACATTTGCAGCATCGCGTGTTTTGAGAGGACTCATGTTTTTTCTTGGTAGGCTTTTTGTATTGAGTCAACCCTCTATGTAAGAAGACATCATGATTTTTATATTTTACCTGCGGATGTGAAGATGTGTTTTCAATTTTCATTACTATGAGTAAGAATTCCATGGACATCTATCTGTATGTGAGTTTTTGTGGATATGTAATTTCATATTTTGTACAATGTGTAACCTATGCGTATTGCTAAGTGCCAAATAGTTCTTCAGAGAGGTTGTAACACTTCACATTCCTACCAGAAAGATTTCCCACATCCTTTTTAACACTTGGATTGACAATCCTTTTAGCATCTGGCATTGCAGTATGCATGTCTACGATCTCTGTGGGTTTTGTTTACATATTTTCCATTTAAAAGATTTTTTATGGGCATGGATGTTTTGTCTGCATGTATGTCTGTGTACCATGTGTCCAAAGAAGCCAGAGGCTGTTGGAGCCTGAGACTAGAGTTAAAAACAGTTGTTAGCCATCATGTGGGTACTAGGAATTGAACATGGATCCTTTGCAAGAGTATCCATTGGTCTTAATCACTGAGTCATCTTCCAGCTATAGAAAAGTGTTGGCATTTTTTTCTGATGCCAAACAACCAGTAACATTGTGTATTATTTTCCCAGGTTCTAGGACTAGATAACTTTTGTCATTAGCAATATTAAAATTTGTATTGTCTTGTTTCATGTGCACACATACAGACATGTACAACAAATTCTTTTTAGCTATAAATCTTAAGTATATTTTCCACTCTGTCACTTTTCTTTTAATTATGTTCATTTTGAAGAGCAATGGCTTCTAATGCAGAAGTATCATTTATTATACTTTTATGTTTCCATCCTTTTTTTGTTTTGTCTATGAAGTTTTTTCAAATATCAATATCACAAAAATATTTCCCTGTGTTTCCTTTCAGGAACCTTCCAGGTTTATTTCTTGTGATTAGCTTTGTGAGGTAGTTCTGAGTATTAAAAGTAGAGAATTGATGCGGGATTTTACCTGTGACTCCACCCAACCTCTCATTGTTGTGTGTTAGAGAGCTTTCCTTTCCTCCATCTTGGCCATTTTGTCAACAAATGAAGCAAACAGTTGAGTATATATCTCTCGACTCTATTATTGCATCAATTGTCTATCCTTTTTAGTACTGTTAATTTTAATAATTCAACTTTTATTGGCTTATAGGTATGCAAACAGGTATTTGAAGCATGTATTGGAACCACTTGCCAGTGGTCATTCATAAGACTTGAATGAGACTGGGCTCTCTTCCTTAGTGTCATCTACATATCTTCCCAGACAAGAGCCAAATATATGTGATATATTTATTCACAAAGCTTAATATCAGAAAATTTTAATTTTAAATAATTAATTTTCACTAGCTTATTATCCACTGTATTACATGATCTATTCTAGGAAAGAAAAGGAGATATTATTTATACTAGCACCATCTTGCCTACTTAACAGTGTGCATATCACAGAGAAAAATAAATCTACTACAGTAATATTAGACTAAAAGTTTTAACATCTTCCTGTGAATGAGAAAGAATTATCAACACACAAATGTTTTCAGAGCAAAAATATGACTTATCCATTCTCAACTTTGAAGCCTCAGTCATTCATATCCATTTTGAGTCTGAAAATGAAAATTGTAATTTCTGTTAGTTGCCCTTTCCTGTTTATTTCAGAACATGAA
This sequence comes from Mastomys coucha, assembly GCF_008632895.1. Taxonomy (NCBI): domain Eukaryota; kingdom Metazoa; phylum Chordata; class Mammalia; order Rodentia; family Muridae; genus Mastomys; species Mastomys coucha. The sequence continues at coordinate 48,414,358 of NW_022196895.1, forward strand.
TTCCATATAGTTGTCTCTGATAGAAATTTGAAAACACTGAAGAAGGCACCCAATTCTGGAACACATCACCTCAGGGAACAGTGATGATTCCTATGGTGTATTAAAAACAAAGGGAGGCATTCTCCAGATGGCAATAGTATTATACCATGATACAGCAGCAAGGGGAAGGAGGGTGTAAAGACATAATTTGCTAATAGTTTAACATGATGATAAAGCTAGGTTTTGTGTGAAGAGGACAAAGAAGCAAAACATTTATTTGAGAAAAGAACAAGAGGATCCTGGATACAGTTGGGCACAAGCAAAAGTTGATAGGGATCTAGTTGTCTTTTGAGTTTAAAATTCACACGGATTAATAATTGGATGCTTCACTTTAATTTTTTTTTCTTTTCAAGCATGTGTTTTGCAGGAATACAGGTACATGCCATGCAATGCTCATAGAGGCCAGAAGAGGGTGGTATGTTCTCTGAGGCTAGAGTGACAGATAGCTATAGTCACCATGTGGGTGGGACTGGGAACAGAACCTAGGTCCTCTGAAAGAAGAACAAGGATTAACAGCTGAGCCATCTCTCCACCCCAGACACTTCACTTTTAAATCAAGTCTCATTTTTATGTTCTCACACAGAGACTATACATTTTCCTTATGTGTGCAGGAGTAGGAAACAACTTAGCTTCATAGGGCATATACTCTGCCATTATCAGGCCAATACAATCAAAGAGAAGTATGTAAAAGAATAAACATGACTATTCTGCAATAAATATTTATCAAATGAGGTGGGCAGCTGGCCAAATCTGGCCTGTAGTCTATAGTTTTTGTACTCTTGTCCTAATGTTTGAGTAATTCTGGTGAATTATCTTCTCCAAGCCATACATTAATTTAGAAAGTCAGTCCTTCCACTGTGGAACCAAGTCCTTTGTGCTCTTTTCAGAAGAGAAATGACTTTTGAGGAGAATTAAGTTTGAAGTTCCAAAGTACTCAGAATGCTTATGTCTGAAAGGGATTATGGATAAATAATTTCTAGCCAGGAAACCCAAATTTCCCTTTCCGATGATGCGTAAATGGGCAGTGCTCCTGGCACATGTCACAGCTGCTGTAAGGCCACATGTGGTGTCCCCCTCGCCACCATTCCTGAGGGCTGGTGGCCGTGGCATCCTCTGGTCATTACTTTCTGAGGTACACTGTTTGGTTCAATGTATAGTCTTTGCCTGGGTTCTTATTTATCTCATTAATTATAATTACATATCTCAGGCTAAATAGAATAGTAATCCCTTTATGAAGAGGAATTAACAAGATTTATATGTTGAAGTACTCCTAAGACTTAAAAAAGCCCCCCAAAATCTTCACTAAAAATCCTTTTCCATTTTCTTTTTTTTTTCTATTTAAATAATAATCTTGAGTTCTGTTGAAAATATAATGTAACAAAAAGCTAATTTCATTCAACATAAGCTGTGTTTTGTTAGCACCTACCACGGGTCTGGCAACAGGCCATGTGCTGTCAGTCCAACTGTAGAGAGCAAATAAGTCCCCAGTGCCTTAGAGTTCATGTCCATATGAAGGAAATGGATACCACACGTGCAGAGTAAAAACCAAACCACATGTTGGAAATGCAGTTCAGAAAACAAGCTGTGATGTCACTGAACAGAACTGTTGGCTGTGGCTGCAGAACATGTACGTGCGTGTGTGTGGGTATGTGTGCACATGGTTGTGGGTTTGAAAGAAAGTAATAGCAGTGACTAGAAGATCAATCAGGAAAGGCCTCTCTGGGTTGATAACATTTGCAGAGAGACCAGAAGAGAGAAATCAGGAAGCCAGTCAAAGAACTAGAGGAAAGTTTTAGGCAGTAAAAAGGTCACATGAGAAGCTTCCACCCTGTCTACTGAGGGGGAAAAAACGACTCTTGGCTTGTTTGAGAAACTTGAGGTGGGAATGAATGTAGCACTTACAGAGGAAGGGAAAAGGGAAGCAAAATTGAGACCCGGGAGAGAGTAATCCTAGATTACAGAGGACCTCAATGGTCAAGAATTTGAATTCTATATCGAGGAGGGTAGGGCATTGTAAGCATCTAGTCTGGATCCTGGCACTGGGCTCTGGTTGTAATTTCCAGAGATAAATGTAGTTGCTAGGAAAATAAATGACTCGGAGAGTCAAAGTGAATGTGGTCGTCCTATGCCATGGCCAACAAGGGGTGTGAATGGTTAGGCAACCTGCCTGGAGTGGTATTCTGAGCACAGGCAAGCATTCAAAAGGAATAGCTGGACATTTGAGGGTTAGATATAGACACAGCTCCAGTGTGTTCATGCAGTATCACAAGGTATCCAACATCAGGTGGGTCAGAGGAGCACAGAAATGAAGTCATCTGAGAATGTAGAGACACCCAAACCCATAAGCAGAAATAGAAAATGGAGCTCACGAAAAAAGTTACTCTCTTTCCTGTGAATTTAGCAGACGGGTCCACAGGGAAGGAAAGCCGCTGATGTTTTTAATGTGTTGTTGCTTTTCGCCTTTCTTCTTGTGCTGGTCGCATTGGCCCTGAATCCCACACGCAAACTGAGGTCAGATTGGGCCTCTAGCTGGAGAGTTAGGACAACACAGAGCATCTTATCCCAAGTTTAAATATTCGTCAAAACAGCAGCTTAGGATATGAACAACAACAACAAAAGAAGGAATCAAACAAACAAGAGAGACAACAATCTGGAGATAGAAAAGATAAACCATTTGGAAAAGCCATACTTCAGGTTTCAGCCATTGCCATCCTTGTCAGTACCATGTGACCTAGCTACCACCCAGGTTTGATAAGAAACCATCCTGGATTATATAATTGCTAGGCAAAGGTTAGGGTTATTATTAATACATAGCCTTACCAAAAAGCATATGGAGATGGAGGTATACGTGTGTGTGTGTGTGTGTGTGTGTGTGTGTTATGTGTTAGCAGCTGAGGGGGTCTGTACTCAGAGAGGGGCAATTAAAAGCAGAGCACAAAATGAAATGATAATAAATATGAGTAATAATCCTCTATCTCAATACTGGCCATATATATTCATGAAAGCATATAAATACAATGTAGTCAAAGAACACTCATAAACATGTAATAAAAAGTTAATATAACATTTGACTTGGTTCATGGCATTTTTCCCTCTCAAAAATACTAGGTGATTGTATAATGTTACAATCAGATAAATCTTGGACTGCATTATCTGTTTATTTCCAAGCTAGCCATCTTATATATGAAACACATGACACTGAACCAACCAAAATTAAAACCACATTCCCCTCATCAATCAGCCTTTCTTATGTAGAACACAGCCTCAAATGGAATTTAATTATCCTAACTATTGGGGCATGAATGGTGATAAGAAATTCCCAAATAAAGCTTTCTACAGTCTTCTGGGAGAAACTTATGGTAAATAGCAAGTGCTGTTTTAAATTAAAGTGACTTAAGTGGATACTATCCATCCCCGGCCTAAATAACATAAGGTGTTGTGGTGATACACTCAGAGTTTCATTACCTCTAATGTGACCAAATTAATTTTATTATTAATTTTGTATCTAGAACATCACAGTTAAAAAAACAAAAAAGAATCAAGATTTGCAGCCTAAAGTTGTGTCATCCTTCACAGGGCATTTGCAGGATAAACCTCCAAATTTGAGTCCCTTCTCAAATACTGACTCCATAATGTCTTGAGATGTTTTCCCAGACTCCACAGTTTCCTCCATGTGATATGGAATTTAAAGCTTCCCGAGTTTGGGGCAGGGAAGATGCCTCTGTGGAGAAAGTATTTGCCACGCTAGCAGAGGACTAGCGTTCAGATCCCCAGAACCCATATACAAAATAAAAACAGTAGGAGACTGTGGTAGCCCTGGCAATACTAGCTCTCCAAAGGTGAGGATACAGCACCCTCAGGTAAATTAGGTAGCCTAGACTAGCTGAATGAGCAAGTTCCAGGCTCAGGAAATAAAATGGAGCGTGATGAAAGAAGATACCCAATATTATCTAACACCCCCATGCATGTACACGTGTGTACCCACACACATGCAAAACCACATACACATACGCACTCCAACCATACACAGAGTTACAAAACACAGAAAACAAGGACCATAGACCCATGAAGAAGGAAATTAAAAGCAGTGTACAACCTTTAAAAGAAAGCTAAAGTAGACAATGGAAGAGACAGTGATTGAATATACATTGAGACTGCAAAGCCCACAGAGCACACTAGGGCCTGCTGAACTGTATGCAGTCTATATTTTCAAGTGGGAATTCTGCCTTTATTGCTTACAACCCAACCTGGACCCTTTAATTATAATTTTTCTTTTATACCCAGGCTGGCAACCATCATTCTACTCAGATGGCTGATAAGTTTAAGAAAATAAAAATAAAGTTAAACATCACTAATCATCAAGGAAATGTGAGTCAAAACTACCTCATATGAATTAGAATTATTTTTAAAAAAGAGGAACTGGCAAAGGTGGGGTGAAAGGTGGACTCTCAGGGATACACTGCTAGTGAGAATATAAATTCATATCACTGTTGTGGAAAAGCATCTGGATATTCCTGTGGGGGAAAAATAAAATTAACATATGACCCAGCACTTCTCTATATGTCCAAATAACATATATATCTCACTTCTGCTGTATGTCCTATAAATACAACTATATGCTATATGTCCAAAGGGCATGTGTACAGTGGAATATGCTGTACTCCAATATGTATTACGGCTGGGAATAGATTTCCCATGCTTGTCACTTAATGAGGGTGGCTTTGTTGGTGGGGAATGCTTAGCTTAAGTGTAGGAGACTCTGTTCTTGGATCTAGAATCCAGAATAATTCCTGAGCCATTGCTCATCACTTTCAGAAGGCTAAAAAGCATGTCTCATTGTTGCTGGGCAAACTGTTAATCATGCTTTGCCCACACAGGGTTTTCCACTCCGTATTTTTTAAAGTCACTTGCTTGAACTACTTAAGAATTCTGAAGACCACCCTGAGCCACCTTGTCAGAAGGGTTTGGAAAAGGCCACTTTATAATCAAGTGCTGCGTGCCAGCCTTTGTCTAGTACCCAGCACTGTGCCAGTCAACTGCAGGGCCAGGGAACATGGTCACCTAGGGGCAGCTAACTGGGAGATGGAGTGCAAAGGGAGCAGTGTTGTCAAGCAGGATTACAGTGTTCCATACGGTTTGGATGCGGTTAGAAAACACACTTATGTTTCTCTTAGAGTTCTCAGTATTTCCAGGACTGCGGCTGAAACGTCTTTCCATTGAATCTAAATAAAATGTGGTTTGAGTTAGCTAGCTAATGAAAACTTGGGAACTTGTCGGGGCATTTTAATAAAAAAAAGGAGAATAATTTCAGAATGTTACTAATTGCATTTTCTGGTCAGCTGCACTATGTACAAAGATATGATCAGGTATGAAGATGGCATTTGAAAGCACTAGAATAACAATCATGACATATATCATACCTGCATCTGCCAGCACCTTTATCTTATGTTTAATCTTTATAACAACCCTGGCAGGTGATATATACATCCACCAAACAGGAAGAAACAGGCCCAGAGATGTTAAAGACTAACATCATCTAACTAAGTCCTTCCAGCAGATAGGACTTTGGGAACTGTGCTATGAACCTAGGTCCAAGCTTATGCAGAGGTAAGAAAGCAAAACAGACAGACAACGACCGTAGAATCTTTGGATACCAGAGAAGCAATCCGGACACTCTGGCTAATGAGTTTTTCTGCTTTTCTGTAGAAATTTAGACTGCACCAATATATCTAAGCAATTTGCTTGGCTCCATGCTTTCCCTCTACCAATAGTGACAATTCAATTACAGTTAAGAACTGAGGGCCGGGAGAGATGAGTCAGTGGGCAAAGTGTTTGCTGTACAAGCATAGGGCCAGAGTTGGAATCTCCAGGATCCATTTAAAAATCTGTGGAGGTTCCTGCCTATAACCCCAGCATGTGGGTGGGAGGAGAGACAGACATGCCAGAGCTGGCTGACAGCTCCGCTTATCAGAAACAGAAAGCTCGGCTCAGTAAAGCTGGAGAGTGATAGCTACACAACAGAAAAGCAGATAGGAAACCATCTTGTTTTCCTTACAAAATATATTGATGAAGATGAATTCTCTTGTTACTTAAGTGCTGTGAGAATAAGGTT
>NW_022196895.1:48420521-48421442 GCF_008632895.1 Mastomys coucha
TTTTTTTTTTAAAAAGGACTATACAGAATATTCAGAACATTTCAGAGGTGTTGGTCAACGTTTTTGAGTAAAAATATTTAGGCCTATGTCAGCTATTCGTGTTGTAAGATGGGGCATGGGCGGAACAACTGAAATGGGTATCACACATGGTCTGGGGTGTTGGAAGGAGCATAGAAGTCTTACTAGTTGAGTATAAGTTGTGTTTTTGTAAATTAAGCCAGTCTCTTTGCCTGCTAAAAGTTTTCTTTTAACGGAAACTGTAATACCTTGTTGTCTGTGCCCTGGACTGCTAGCAGCCTGACCCTACCTGCCCTTGGGGATTGGAGGTGAAGTGGCACAGAGTCAACCACACAGACTCCATGAGCCGGTGAGAGGCAGCAAGCTCATCTGAATGTTGCTGCAAGCTCCTATAATACCCTCCACCCACACCCCATTGGTCCCAAGAAAGTGTCTCTTCTAAACAGCAGTTCCTCATTGGCTGGCACTGTCTGCATCAGTAAGCCTTGGTCTCTCAAGCAGTCTTCAATTAGGTCTTCCTGCAGGAGCTGCTTTTGTGGCTGCGCGGCCCCCAGCGTCTCACTGCTCCTGCTACAATACATTATTCTAAGAAACTGAAAACTTGCTTTACCTCTTTCCTAAGAGTGAGAAGCTAAAGATGTTTAGATTTCATAATCCATGTTTTTTTGCCAATCAAATGTGACACGTATTATAAGCAAATCTGTGGAATGTTTCTATTTTTTATAGGGGAATCAAAATTCCTGACACTAACTGTAAGGCGGCTCATCATTTGTGTCAATATATCCTAGTTAGTTAATTCCATTTTTCATCACTTTCCTTCTCATTTCATCTATAGTTCTTAACCTCCCAGCAACCTTCCCCCTCCCTGACCCCCACCTCTCTCTCTCTCTCTCTCTCTCTCTC
>NW_022196895.1:48421452-48487269 GCF_008632895.1 Mastomys coucha
CTCTCTCTCTCTCTCTCTCTCTCTCTCTCTCTCTCTCTCTCCCTCCCTCTCTCTCTCTCATCCATCACCCACTGGAACTCATCTGCACACACACTCATACTCACTCACATTCCTTTATGGATATAGATGTGTGTTTCTACTCACATCCATGCACAAATCCCATCAAAGAATTCCTAGCAGCTAAATGCCCACATCTGTCTACACTTTTATACCTCCAGTGGTTCCTTTATTCATGCCAACCTTAGATACACACACACACACACACACACACACACACTTACACTCACCTGTGCATACACATGCTTACTGTCATAATTTCATGTATGTATTCCCATAAATTGTATCCACCCACACATTTACCGACTCACCTATTTCCCCATGTGCATACACACACTTAAGCTCCTTCCTGATAAAACCTTATACGTATCATACAGAAACCCGATCCTCCTTGTAAGCCAGGCCCTGCCTGCCATTTTGTAAGAACGCCATGATTTGCGTACTTGTACCTTTACAAATGCTGCTGCTCCATTGACTGAAGTTATCTTTCCTTCCACCCCTGCCTGACTTCTCTGCATCCTTCAAGATGCAACTCAGTGCATTTTGAATATGAATGAATGCATATACCTAAGAGTGAGCATAGTATCAAACTGTAACTGTTTAAACTGCACTTGAGCGGTGAAGCCAAGCATGGCATGTATGCAAACTCCTGCATTATGGAACCAGGAAAAGCAGTAGATTGTTGAGCTATGCAATGTGGTTGAGTCATCATGAGGTTATGCTCAGTGAAAAAGCCTATATACTGTCTATGTTCATTTACATAATATTTTGAAATTACAACATTTTCATAGTGAAAGGCAGATTTGTGGTTAGTGGAGAATAAGGGATGAGAATTTGAGAGGAATAATGGAAAAAAGGTGGAACATGCTAAAATTAGGAAGACGGGATCTTTATAGTATTGGAGCCATTTGGTACCTTGTCTGTGGATACTTATCGGTGCAGTAAAGTTATATAAAGCTAAAATCACACAAACAACTGAAATGAGTATCCTGGATTTTATTCATAACTGTCTCTCTAGTCACACATTATACTTTAGTTTTACAAACATGAGGAAAGTGAGCAAATGCACAAAGGATCTCCCAATTATTTCTTTCGCCTATACTCAATCTATAATTACTTTCATAAAAATTATAGTCAAAATGTAACTATAATGCCATCGTCACACCTAAAAATTAATGTAAATTTTAGTATCTGGGCAAGAAGATGCATTTTGAAAACCTATGCTATGAGAAAAGGGTAAAATGAACCGTGGCCAGTGGAAACTCCCTCAGTATATGAGAGCAGTCAATTCTGTCCCAAACAGAGGGGAAACTTGGCACACATCATACCATATGGCCACAACTGGGATCTGTAGGCATGATGAAAAACAGAGACAGACCGTTCACCCAGGCTTTAAGCACCAAGCTCTGCAACTGAGTAATAGTCCAGTCCGTATCTTTGTTCCTGAGGGGGCACACAGCAGCAAAGCAGCAAAATACTCCCAGCCTTGGAGTGAGTACATCACGTTAACAGCAATCCTCCTCTGTGGGAGCCTTTTCTAGCTTGGGAGAAGCCTCAAATATGATCGACTTAAGAACAAAATAATCTCTCACGTATTAAAACGGAAATCATTTTCTTCTGAGTATCACAAGCAGCAATCTCCAATGTCCCTATACATTTTGCATATCACACTACAGTTTCATCTGTGGTTTGCTCATGTTTATTCAGTTCACTCAATAAGTATAAGTTGGGTGACAGTGATGCCCGTGAACAGCTGATGCCGGGGATGGGGGAGGCATGTCAGGGGGTTACACAGGAAGGCTACACAGGGGAAGAGCAAATTGGAAGATTTCCATTGTGCCCGAACTGCACACAGAAAATGAATGACCCGACAAAACAGAAATGTATTATCAGAATCAAAGCAGATAACTAGCGAGTCTTCCTTCTCCACGAGGTCCACGCATATCCTTTCAGTCACTAGAGAAAGCTGCTTGCATTGTGGACAGCATGATCGCAGGAAGAAAAGGAACTCCATTAAGCATGACACACCTGCATTAATAAGAAATGCCAAGAACTGGGCAAAATCGATGTGTGTTTAAGTCAAGTTTCTGAAGATTATACTTAATGATGATTCTCTCTGATGTAAATAAGCAATGCAAAACAAATAGCATAGTGAAAGAAGAAAGACAACAATTAGCATGAGCCAGGAAATGCATTCCGACCACAGTTGGTATAAAACAAAATTTAAAGTTGTCAGGGGCACTGTGGTTGGGGATTCTCACCCACTTAGAGAGTGACACTAGGGCTCACTGAACAGTGTTGTATATTTGTTCATCTGTTGTTATAGAGTGAATTTCATTATAGCTCATTCAAGACAAGCAACTGGAGCAACTCACGAAGGCCTCTGACTGGTTACCGGTGGAAAAGCATTTTCTTACTGTTCCATGACCTAAAATTCCAGAGCAAAGCATGGACAAGACTGGCAGAAGAACCTCTTTGCAGAAGCCTGCTACATTTACAAAACTGTCATCTTTTCAGGACAATTTCATTTCTTATTATGTATTGTAAGTTGCCATAAAGTCAATGGCTTAAAAATAAAATCACAACTTCATTATGGGAGAGTTCTGTGTCAGAGGTCACCAAGCTGAGATGTTAAAAGGTCACATTCCTTTCAAAATCCCTTAGAGAGAATCTGTTTCCTACTCTCTCCAGATTCCAGGGCAACCCACACATCTTGGCTTGTTCAGTTCTTCCTCTGTCCTTAAAGTCAGCAAGTATTTGTTTAGCTCTTTGCATGCTTCGGATTCCTTCTCTCTCTGCCACTTGGGGACAAGCAAGACTCTTCATGTATGTGACTGGTAAGAGCGCATCATGTAGTAAACAATGATCTGCATTCTTTAAACTATCTCAGAGTTAATATTTAACTGACATATTCAGAGTTAATATTTAAGTGACACATTCTATGTGAGAACTTGTTAGCACTGTTGCCATTCCAGCCAAATTATGGTGGTTATAGAGTTGATCATGGATGCCTCATTCTTTATTCATTTCCTGATTCTGCCCTTATTGCATTGGCTTATCCTAGATGTAAAGAGAGATGATACTAAGAATGATGTGGGTGGCATAGGACATGAAAGGTCATGGAAAAAGCCAGTTGAAAATACAAACAAAATAGGGCAAATACTTGACCTTTGCCATCTTCTGTGTAACTGAAAGGATGTACATCATCCTTCCTTTTCTTCGCTACATGGAAATGAGCAGATACTCTGATATTCCTGGCATTTGATAGTAATTTGACATGGAGTGGCAGGAAGCTTTCAGTACATTGGAAACCATAAGATATCTAAGCTATAAGCAATGGGGTTTTAAAATAAAGAGCTCTTACCACATTTTATGCTTTGCTTGGGCTCATGGGGCACAGAGAGGGAGCAAGTTCCTCACAGAACACAGGAAATGAATCCTAGTGGTTTTCACCAGCAAAGGGTATCTTTAACTTTTCCTGAGAAGGAAAAAAGATGTATTATAGAGGATTCTGAATCATCAAGAGTTCTAACCATAAGGGTTCTCAAAGAGTTTACATCATTTGGTGACATCAATCAGAACGACAATAGCTTTTGGGTGACATATCTGCATAGGATGCCCATAGGCCCACAGTAGTAAAAGCCCACAGTGAGAAACAACATTTATTCTGTGGGCGTGAGTAAACTACCAAGTCTCCAGACCCAGTGCTTGTCAGTGAGAAAATCAGAAAATAGAGCCCCATTCACTGACCAACACAGTAGAAATCCAGCATGTCCATGGGCCCTGGTCTGCTTTTGACTTTCTGCCCAAGGGCTTTCTCCAGATACAGTTCTGGGTAAAGAGAGCATTATTAACAGTGTTGAAGTTTAAAATAAGTGGTCTTAATGATAAGTTTAACAGTTAGCCAGGCTCCGGGAGACTCTGACCTCCTGGGGGTAGAGTAGAGCTAAGGCACAATGCTGAGTCTGTTATTAGGTCAGTGGAGGGTATGGCTAGAAAGGTCCCTCAAGGATACAGTGACAGCCATCTGTCTCCTGCCAACCCATGCCAGCCAAAGGTAGCCCTATGCATTGTGTTTGTTCCCACCTGGACACACTAGAGCAATGACAAACCTTCAAATGCTGTCACTCTTGGCTTGGCAGTCTATGCCAAACTCATGGCACTGATAATGAGTCAGGAGAATTACAACAGTAGGACTCTGTTGGGCATCTCACAGGATGGGACTGGTAAGCCATGCATTGATTTGAAATTCTTTCAAAGTTTGAATACTAAAATCTGAGTCTGTTTTTTCCCCTCATTTTTAGTGGTAATGAACTTTAGATTCTTGATAGAGTAAAGAGATCCCCTTCTAGGTTGAGAAGGAATTACAGGTCTGTTCCCCCACATTTTCAGTTCAATCTAATTTATACTCACTTCTTGACAAAACAGCTTGGCAGAGGGAAAAGTAGACCAAATTCTTCCATCTTCTCCAATGAGAGATTGCCAGACCAAGTCCTGAAAACTGAACAACTGCTTTTATTGTTAGTAGATTATTTGAGTCTTCCACTGTCTAGTTCTTTAGAAAAAAGACATCTAACATCCCACATACAGAAAGACATTAAGTGGTAAAGCACTATCCATTGGCTTATATAAAATAGCTTGAATAACATGGATTGATAATTACATATGCAAATAACTTCAAAATATTCAGATGATCCCAAGAAACACTTTTTTCTGCTATTGTTCCCCCTTCTGCTATCCTTCATACGGGTTTTCTAAATCTAGAAATTTGCCATTTCTGATTGGAATTACATGTGTCACGGTTGACCCTCCAATAACTTATTCCTCCTTCCATCACTGACACCTTTCTCCTTGGACCTTCCCTCACTCCTCAAACCATGCATCTCCTCTTCAGCCCACTTTCATTTGCAAGATTTTCTAAATGTTTATCAATGAATATGCTGTGACTTCAGCAGTCATATCTTTCAGAAAAGATAACGTATCTTCAACTGGATCCCAAGTTTCTGAAGAACTGGGATTTACAAGACTTTTGAAGTGGTTTTCAAATATCCAATTAAGAAGAAAACTGTGGGAAAGGGTCAGTTTCAAATGAGGTTCACAAGTAATCTTACAGAATCAAAATAGCCATAGGGGGAAGCTTGACCTATAAATTAGTGATGTGAACTGGAAGAGAAACTTTGGAAGAGTCCAGATTGCCCATCTGACCTATGGCTTTCACTGTGGTTTGGCTCATATTGGTTGTGGGACAGGAATGTGGGCTCTTCAGGCTACATCTTCCATGTCAAGTAAATGTAAACAACCATTCACGTGACATCTCTAAATTTAAATGTAGTGGCAATTAATTCACTTTTAGCACTTTGACTAATACAAAGAATGTATACATTTGGGGCACATTTGGCCTCCAAGCCAACACTTGGGATAAAATTATGTGAACTGCTGGTGAGTTTGTGGCTGCTGTTGTTATTGTCAGTTTGACACAAGCTACAGTTATCTGGGGAAAGGAAACCTCAATTCAGAAAATGCCTCTATCAGATTATCCTGTGAAACATTCTCTTGATTGATGATTGACATGGACGGGCCCAGCCCACTGTGGGAGGGGCCACCCCTAGGCGTGTGGTCTTGGGTTGTATAAGACAAGCTGAGCAAGCCGAGGGGAGCAAGCCCAAAGCAGCTTTTATTCTGAGGCTCTGTTTCAGTTCCTGCTTCCAGCTTCCTGCCTTGAGTTCCTGCCTTTACTTCCCTTGATGATGATGGACTGTAACTTGCAAGCCAAAGTAAAGTCTTTCCTCTCAAGGGCTTTGGGTCAGTGTTTTATCACAACAACAGAAAGCAAACTAGGGCAGTGATGCTCCTGTGAACAGTACTAATTCTCCTGAACCCTCCCACTTCACCCTTTTCTTCTCTTTTATCTCTCCTTCATCATGCTTTGTATTTCTTCTACATATTACAGGGCTCTTGCGCGATCATATTGGTGGTTTCCATAGTTACTTCTCTACCTCACCACATATCAGTGTGACAGTTGTGTGGCCATACCTGTGCAGCATTTGTGATTTTACACCCTGTGATTTGGATACCCAATATAGAGTGAAAAGTACAGGGTGGATCTAATACTAGTTTACATAGGGTGGTATTATGAGTCTTAACAACATAAAATGCCCATGCAGAAGGCCCTACTTAGAAGCACAAAATGTCAGTTTCTCTCCTTTCCTTGTGCTTTTCTAATACGACAGGCTATTGTGTCCACACATGGCAGTTAGAGTGAGTGAAAGTAAAAGAACTTTGGGGTTCAATGTCTTTTATAGTGAAGAAAAAAATGAAGAGGGACATTTTTTTTTTAAATGATCAATTAAGATCCAGATTGGAAATGCTCACATTCCCTCAAAGCTACGCTTCTGGCTGCATGGCTTCATTTAAAGCATCCCTATCTTTATGTCTCCAATACCATTCTTGTAGTTTTCAAGCCATACAGCCTCCAGGTCCTATTGTAGTTCTCATAGGACTGGTCTGTCAGTTTACCTCAGATTTGCCAAGGACCACAGACATGTGTTTCCCTAGTTCTTTCTAGAAGAGTGTGAGCTACCCAGTTTCCATCAGCTGTTCTGTTAGTCCTTGGTCTCTGAGTGGGATGGGCTGATTTTGCTCCATTGTATTAGAGAGAAACTGGCTTATCAGTAGAAAAAGAGAGGCATACAAAATCTCAAGAAACTATAACCTGGCCTAACATGACAAGTTTCCCCTCATAATTTAATTCAATTCATAAAAAATGTAGAAGTGACATTTTGTAGTTCATAATACCATTTTGTTAAAGCCACACAACCACGTTTTCAGTGGGAGTGTTCTTGTTGATGCAAGCACCTGACCTTCTATCATGTTATGAAAGAGTTCCTTTGAACTTGTGCTTACTGCAGTAGTAAAATAATGTGTCGCTCAAATGGAACAGATTTCTTTATAATTACTTATTCTGAATATGTCTGCATCCATCGGGAAATAAACCATTCATGTTATTTGACCCAAGGGAATTTAAAGTGCTGTTGACTAGGAACGAAGCTGGTACCTACACACTAGCAGTAAAAACTAACCGCATGTGAGAGGTTACAGCTTCACTTCCAAGACTGGAAGGTGATGGGGACTATCCTGAATTACGGCAGCTTAGACATCCAGAAGAGGGACCTGGAGAGATAAGAATCGGATCTTCCAGGAGGAAGTGCCTGCTGATGGCAGATGCTCATGGAGAGAGCTGTAGTCTTCCCCAGTGGTCACATCAAGTGTTACATGGATATAAACTATTCCAAGATGGCTCCTAGGGTTCCAGACGTTATATGTATGTTCTAAGCATCAGTGCCTATAAACCTACCATTTGGCAAGTGGGATACATGCTAAGACCTTGTCTCCAAAAATCCTTCTCAAATTCCATCAATATGTTCACTATCTACAAAAGAGCTCATTGACTTTCAGCTGAAAAACCTGGCCAGGTAAAAATTAGGGCTGCCTTAACCAAGGGAGTTGAGCAGTATGGCTTTTGGTAGGTAAATCCCACCAGACTCTGGGAGCCATATTACCTGCCACAAGTCTCCCTATAAGTGATTATATTTGTTTCTTTTAAAAAGCAAAATTTCTCAGGTAAGGAAAACCAGCGCATACATTAAGAAACTGTACTCACACATGGTGCTAGAGAGAACAGACGCTGCCAAACATTGTAAAAGAGAACAATCAAACCTTCTTGGCCTTTGAATTGTGCCCATGCAGGATGAGCTGCAACTTCTTCTTATATTTTTGTCCCATTTGGAGAATTGGGGTTCATCATTTGGGCCATCTCATGTGTTAATTCTATTTATTTTAAAGGATTAAAGTAGTTTAAAAAGACGTGTTCACACATTTGTTTGCATCCAATGGTCTTCCTTTTAAAGAACACTGACTAAAGCCAAAAATGGGCTCTGGAATCTCACAACTATGATGTTCAGATTTGTGTGTGTGTCTCCCTTCTCATGAACCCTAAAGGGAATGGAAAGGGGCAGGATCCTGATAAAATATGAACCGTCCAAAGCATTCCTGAAATGTTCAATGTGCAAATATGGTTAAAATGCCTAATTGAGGCCCATCTCCATAAATACCTGGGCTAAAGCTGGCTAGCTGGCTTTTCAAAGTGCTTCTCTTTATGTACTATCAATGTTGTTTTACGGTGTGTCTGGTTGACAGACCGATTTCTTTCCATGAATTAAATATATGTATTGAGTATTTCTAGCATTTTTCCTTTTATAACCAATTTACCGTGTAAGCAACCAAGCATCCTTACCCTGGCACACTGCCTTGGCATAGCTAGCAGCAGAGACTCTCAGCACCGCTCCTTGTCTTCCCCAGAGTTCACTAGCTTCCAGGTATCTCCTCATTTTTCACTTTCATACCTTCACTTGCAATGAGAAATGACTGCAGAAGAGGGACAAAGCTGACGATTAGAGTGGGAACCTTACGAGGCTTCACTGTGCTTGCTGCAGAGGCAGTCTTCACAGTGAACGTGCGTTCTCATGCAGTAAGGACAGTGGGGGACAGCTGCAGGCGGAACACCAGTTGGCCTCACTGAATAGTGTCATGATCTTGTGTCTATTGTAAAGACAACTAAAGCGGTCATTTTCTCACAGACCTCTACCCTACACCCTGCCCCTCTTTTGCTGGTTGCATAGATGACCCCAAAGAGGCTGGTAGGTTCAGAGAAGGATGTGTCACACCTCAGCCAGAAGGAACTCCTAGCAAGCAATATTTACTGCAAAATAAAATGACCCTGTCTCATACAGAACATCCTTGTCTTCGGGAACGCTTCTCTCCCTCTTCTGTTTTTTCCATCTGTGATCTCCCTCCCACCTCCCCTTGCGAGCATAGAGATTGGAGGGAATTTAGGCGCCTGCCCAGGAGGCATATGAATAGTGCATTAAAACCGGATGGAAACTAAAGAGGAGAAGCTCCGTGGAATTCAGGTTGAATGGATAATGGAAAGAGCTGGACCCTAGAGGCAGGAAGAATGGGAATTAAACCCCTGTTCTGACATTTAGAAATTGTTTTGGGCAACTGGCTTGCAGTTTGTTTATAAAATTGAATAATAATATCTGCCTCATCGCTATCTCAGAATTAACTGAATTATATACATGAAAATTAGAGCACTGTTGGGCCCACAGATACCATTCACTAAATTTTAGTCTCTTACTTCATGAGAAGGGGGATAGAGTTGTTGGTGAAGGTCACAGGGCTTTCTCAGTGTTACGCTGAGGACTGGATCTGTATGTGTGTGCATGTGTGCTTATGTGTGTGCATGTGTACTTGTGTGTATGTATGTTTGCATGTGTGCTTGTGTGTGCTTGTGTGTGTGTGCATGTGTGCTTATATGTGTGTGCTTGTATGTGTGTGTGTGTGTGTGTGTGCATGTGCATGTGTATATGGAGGGAGAGGGACAGAGAGACAGAGAAACAGAGACAGATGGAGAAGTAATTTAAGGCATGGGAGCCTATTTTATTATATTGAGTTTTCTAATCTCTTTCCCTTCTCTTAGTATCTGTAACTTCCTGGTTTCAGGGATAAAAGGTAACTAGGTCGGAGTAGTATTGGCTCTGAGTATCCTTTACTCAATGTGGATAAATGTGCTTTGTGTGTCCCCTAGCCCTCTATCCAGTGCTCCGAGTCTTCCCAAGTCCACTGTCTTTTCGAATGATACCAAGAAAGGGATCCGTTTCTCTGGGTTTCACTTTGTGTGCAGGCCACTCTGTTTGGGCCAACGCATTCTTTGGTTGCCACGTGTTAGCATCACCGCCTCAGGAGCTGTCAGGATGAAGAATCACTCCCGTCGCTGTGCCAGACCTGAGTTGATCTCTAAACTCCAAAGGTTCAGGCTTTGCTTGGCACCAAAAATACAGGAACTGGACTCGGATCTTACAGGAACTGGACTCAGATCTCACAGGAACTGCACTCAGATCTCACGGGAACTGGACTCAGATCTCACAGTTCTTTTTATCCCTATAAACCTCATACCTGGGGTTTTCATATTAGCACTCTAAGCTGCTATATTTGCTGACATATGCTGAACCTCAGATCTGGTGCAGTGCCTGTGACCTAAATGCATGCTTTCGGTCTCCAACCCTGACCCGGTGACCCAGAAAATGAGCAAGGACCCAAGATTTCTGATAGAATTAGCTTGTTAGCCCACAATAAAAGTTACTCATGATTTCTCCAAAGATGAAAACAACTTATACTTCTGCCCATAATGAGATCTCATTATCCTATCAGCTTTTTCTTCTAGTTTGTTTGAGAAAACCAGCGACCATATTTTTTCTTTCTTTCTTTACCAAAACTGGTTGGCAAACATACATATATAAAACAAAACAAATATGATACGCAATGAAAGAGCATCAAGCAACGCCTGAGCATCTCAATCCCAAGGAAGATGCACAGATAGTTCATCTGGGTCTTCAGTGCATGATATTCAGGAAGCCTATGACACTACATTTCCTAATACACAGTGTCACCTCAAATACTTGACACATTTCAACAAGATTTGTTTCACCTTTAAATAATGTCTAAAATACAGTTTTTATTTGTTTTTAAACATCCTGAGAAGTCTGATGTTTTCAGAATTATCAAATGAGTCTAGGTCACTGGGTTAAGAATCTCTGAAGGAGGGGTTTGTGGGATCACAAAGGTTTTCTGCGGGTTCTGTTGATCTCTTGAATTTTCGTAGTTTTTTGGTTTTTCTCTTCTGTGGGTAGAAGCAGCTTCAATTTTCTCTTCTGTGGACAGTCTTCTTCCTGGGTGTGGACTGTTAGTTTGTGTCATCCGTGTCTATGGGATGTCATCTTCAGCCTTCTTTGTGGATAATTTTGCTCTGCTAATTTCAGGACACTGCAATTTGTAAACTATTCACATTTGTTTTGATGTTTCTTGAATATCTCTAATGTACTGGTGGTCAGTAAGCTAGCCAAACAGACCACATGGCCATTTTAAAAAAAAACAATGCTGTCTTTTATCAGTTTATGATCTAAGGGACGTGTGTGTGTGTGTGTGTGTGTGTATGTGTGTCTGTCTGTCTGTCTGTCTGTCTGTCTGCCTCTGAGTGTAGTTAACTTATTGATTTATATCTCCTGCTCCTTACAGATCTTGGAGACATCTAAGGCTTAATGGGGACTTTCCCACACACCAGACTGCGCTGCCCTCCAGTGAAGCTCTGAGTCACTGATCCAAGTACTGGCGATATCTGGAAGCTCAGGACAGGTTCAGCATCACTAGCCTTTAGTCTAAGCAGCAGCCTAGAACCAGTGTGGCCTCAAACTCCAGCAAGCACTAGAGATAGCTTCCTCTGTTCATGGAAAGAGGAAATGAGAGGATTTCTAGCCAATCACAAGGAACTATCCGCTGCTCCAAAGAGCCCACCTTCCTTATCCAGCAGGCTGACGTGCCTAGTGATCCCCATTCAACCCTCTTGCAGGAAACACAGTGTGGCGGTCTATCCAAAACTATAAAGGCCAACACTCAGAGACCGGGGACAGCGATTCTATCAAAACGCTCAAGTCGAATTATGTTAGAGAGCCAACCTAGACACCCGGTGATCCCATCCCGCAGGCCAGGCTTCCGCATATGCTACATTTGTGGCCGAGAATTTGGGTCCCAGTCACTTGCCATTCATGAGCCCCAGTGCTTGGAGAAGTGGCGCATTGAGAACAGCAAACTACCCAAGCACTTGAGGAGGCCAGAACCCTCCAAACCGCAGCCCATCGGTAGTGTAGGCAGTGACTCCTTCAATCTTCAGGCAGCCAACGAGGAGGCATTTCAGAGTGCGCAGGCTCAGCTGCTACCCTGTGAAAACTGCGGCCGCACCTTCTTGCCAGATCGTCTCCTGGTTCACCAGAGAAGCTGCAAGCCAAAGGGTGAGAATCCTGGAACACCAAACATGGATAGTTCTAATGTTTCTACTGGTCTCAAGAAAGCTTCTAGCGGCATCCCAGCCCGACCAAGGACTCTCATCTGTTACATTTGTGGTAGGGAATTTGGCACGCTGTCCCTTCCTATCCACGAGCCCAAATGCTTGGAAAAGTGGAAAATTGAGAATGACCGGCTCCCTAGAGAGCTGCGTCGGCCACTGCCCCAGAAGCCTCAACCCCTTCCAACTGGACAGCCCAGCCAAGAGGGGGCGAGTCAAGCCGCGCTTGTACCTTGCCCAAATTGTGGCCGGACCTTTGCTGTAGACCGCCTACCTGTACACCAGAGAAGTTGTAAATCTCAACCTAGTGGACCAAAAACTCTCAATTCAAACCTAGAAAGGAAAGGCGGTCCAAATGCACCCACTAATTCCAAGCAACAGAGGAACATGGAAGCACCCAATGGGGACAAGGTAACTGGTGACATATATCTATGAAATAGTTGGACTGGGGACACAATGCATCTACAAAAGGATGAGAGAACTATTCCCAGAGCCAGCCACCTCAGCCCCAACGATGGTGTTTCCCAAAACCTTACTTGTATCTCAAAGCACCCTGTCCAAGTGGATCTCCTTTTGGACTCCAGGGGTTGTGTGTGTGTGTGTCTATTTTTGCAAAGCAGACCTAACAGAATCCTTGTCTGGTTGGTTCCTAATCCTCTCCAGTCCTACGGCCTAAAAGAGATGGACTTTTTTTTTTTTTTTTTCCCTCTGATTCCTCGTCCCAGTAATCCCTGGGAGAGACTGTTACTTAAAATGAGTCATTAATGCTGTGTCTACATTACAGAGATATGATTCCCATTCCAACAGCCAATGTTTATTGCTGGCTTATTTTAGTCATCTACCTTAGGAATTCGGTTTTTGGCAACATTGGGTTGTGCTGAGTTTATCTTACTAAAATAGAATCTGTGTCAAAAACCCCAAATGACTTTAGCAATAATTAAACACTGGCGCACTGGAGAAGTCTATGTGCTCTGCAGATACAGCGTGATTTTGTTGAAGGCATACATGATTATACGTGTGTGGGTATGTGTGTGTGTGTATGTGTGTATGGGGGGTTGGTTAACCCTTTCATGTATGCTGAAGCAACTAGCTATATATGCATGGTTCTGGGAAGTTCTCAGTCCTGTGTTTTTCTGTACCCATTACGGAGACTGTTCACAGGATGATGTCCCCCCCCCCCCAGCCTCAGTCATTCTAAACAATGAACCCAAGTATTGTCAGCCTCTAAGGTTAAAGTTATTAGCCTTTTACTTAATGGAGTCTCACCATTAACAGGATTGGACAGGGGTGCTTATGAAGGTGGCCAATGAGTGTCCTGCCCTAAAATCAGGACACTGCCCTGTTACATCTTATATGTCAACTGTAAGAAGTAGGAGGTGATCTTTCCTCATGGCTGTTTGAATTCCAAGCATGCTCAAAACCCAGAATCATGGCCTCCTGACAACAGTTTGTAGCCAGAGACTGCTTGCAAACTGAATAGTTTAAGGAAACAAAGGTAATTTGAACCATGATTAAACTGGAGTGATAAGGTCACATCTTTTATTATGATCTAATTTCTCTTGCCTTTATTTTTTTTTATTACTCTGAGAACTGTCTAGTCCTTATTCCTAATTTCCATGACTAAAAATTATGGACTTACTAGTTTTGAAGATCCCATGATAGTCATCCTAGAGCAGAGAAGTCAGACCAACATGTGGAACAATTTTTTTTCCAGTGAATATTGAAGACAAAACAAAACAAAAAATTCAAAATTGCTAGATTCTTTGCTCTATAGAAATCCAAATGCTTAAGTGTGGCATGGGCTCTGAGCTGGTCTCATAAAGCTGATCTGGTTTTCCCATCCTCTGCCTGCTGCTTTTCTTCCAAGACATGTGGGATCTGGAAACAGAGTAAAAGGATCTGTGTCTTAGGGCCACCAATCAGCGACCGTTCCAGCATTCGAACCATTCGGATGTGCAACCCTCTTTCTTGGTTGCATGCATTTACTTTAAACGTTCTCATTGCAGACCTAGAGCTAGGGAGGAGTGTATGGTCAGGACTCTTGTGTTTATTGTTTGGAACACATACTTTGTGCTCCAAGACTGGAGCCAACTGGCTAAGCACAGCGTGTTCCCTCAGTCACAACTGCTGAAAGAGACCGACTGACTGGGTCAGTGTTGTCACAAAAAGCCACCTCCCTCCCCCACCCACCCTGTTGTCTGAGGGAGAACGTGTCAGCAGTGGTGGTATCTCCATGATGCCTGTGTGTCTGTGAGACCCTAGGGAGGCCCCTAGAAGACTGGATGTTGCCAGTGTGCACCCAAACCCTCAAAGGCATTGCCTGGCATGTGTCAGTAGGAAAGTGGCACCCACCATTGTTACTTGTGTCCTGACATATTTGGGAACCATACAGGTCCCAGTGAACACAGATGACAGGTCATCTAAGCAAAAGGTCATATCCAAATTTAAATCAAGTTTGGGTTAATGAAAATGGAGCAAGTTTTAGACTTCCCTAAAGCAGAAGGTGTTCTGGAAGTGATGGATGTTATCCATACCCTCAGGCAGTGTGTTTAAGGTGCATTCGGAACGCCCTTTCTGACTAGTTCACTTTGCTTTCTGGATCCCGTCTGTTGAAATTTTAGCTTCCTCACACCACTTACCACTTTGTACAATGAGTCATTTGTTTTTCATAAGGAGCGCTGACCTATACATCATTAGATCCTGGAGTTGAATCTGCCTGTGACAGCTGACTCTTGGCTGACTGAAGTGCATTGCTTTTTACAATTTGGATGCCTGCTTCATCTCGTTCTCTTGTCAATTAGAGCAGTTTTCACTTTGGAATTCCTGATCTGGTCTTGGATTAGCATCAGCTAACTTACCCGATATTCTCAAGGGACTCAACCTGAATTCCAGAGAGAAAAACATGTTCACAATAACGGCCATAGTATTGGAGAAGCAATTTGCTCTCAGTGGGTGACAGTGAGGTTTGATGGCCAACTACAGTGCAGCTAAGGATGTCCCTACAATTGAAGGTTCTCTTATGATGCAGTAAATCAAGAAGAACAAAAATAAATTGCCTGTGAAATTTAAGTGGGTACCTCACTTTATTCTTATATGAACTCAAACTCTTCTGCTATGTATAATATGAACTACAGAGCCAAATCTAATCCTTGTGATCTCGTAGAAAAGTTGTGAAGTGCTCTAGCAGAGTTTATGGGGAGTAAAAACCTTAGTGTGGAATTATGCAGATGTCTATTGTCCTGCGGCCATCATCGTCTGACCCTATGTCATAGTGACCAGCATTGTGGCATCTCCTTCCTCTGAAAGAAGGAAGGCTTGTGTGAGCTACACCTAGTTAAAAACTTCATATGAAGTTTTGATGCACAGTGTGGAAAAATGTGGATTATTGTTCTGAATTTTACTATTGTGGTTGCTTAAGCAAACATTCATTTTGCAACTATTGTTCCAAGATATCCCCTGTAGAATACGATAGAAGGCACTATTTTTCCTTATTTTAGATTAAAAGGAATAAATGATAACAAGTCGGCTCTTTCTTTGGAAGCTGATTGTTACAGTCTGTAGGTCGAGACCTCTTCCAGTTACTAGAAGCACAGAATGATAATTAAACTCGTAATTATAAACCCAAATTCAGTTGCCCAAAGACCTTCTCTAAGTAAGGCTAGGGACTGATTGTCTTAGGATTTTGTTGGTAACACATGAAGTGTTCCTAATGCAAAGCCGGAATTATTTTTATTAAGGGACGCTATCTTTTCTACAGAAGACTGTCTCTCTGAACTTGAATCTGAGTACTGTTGGCATCCCCAGGGCTCAGGCTGCAGCTGAACACATCACTAGCATCTGGTGCTGCCATCTGCTGTTTCCTTTTAATATCTTCTACATTATCAAATATGTGACTGCCTTTCTCCTTTAAAAAAAAAAAAGATTGATTTTTAGTCAACTATGTGTATGTGGATAGGTGTGCGTCTATGTACATGTATGTATACCTGATTGAAGGTGTCCTAGGAGAACAAAAGTGTCCAACCCCCTGCAGCAGAACTTCCAGGGGGTTGCAAGCTATCTGAGGTGGGTGCAGGGAACTGAACCTGGGTCCTTGACTGTTGTTAACTGTTGAGTGGCTTATACAGCCCTTACTCCTCCTTTTGTAAATTTTTTTTTTGGGGGGGAATGTTTTTCCTCTCACACGTGTGTACAGTGCATGCATGTCTGGGGCCCTTAGAGGTCAAAAGAATAGTATCAGATTCCTGGGAGCTGGAGTTATGGATGGTTGTAGGCCACCATGCAGATGCTGGGAAACGAACCTTGGTCCTCTGCAAGAACAACAAATGCTCTTAACCACTGAGCCATCTCTCCAGCTCCTCCAGCCCCACCCCTTTATTTCAGCTTCCAAAATCTAAGAAGGTTCCTTTATAATACAAACCATGAACTCCAGCTATTTGGGTCTATGGTTATATTAGATTTGAAGGTAGAGGTGCCGTTTCTGGGAGGGAGAATCTCATTCCATGAAGACAAAATATCTTATGGGACTGCCTCAACAAGAAAAATGGAGCAGATATGGACCGGATTTTCATACTCGTGCACAGATTTCTGTTAAGTAGAAAGAACATGGAGTTCAGGGACAGGAAGGAAAAATATGATCCTTTTATTGAGTATCTTTATGTATTCATCCATTCTACTAAGAAAAAATGCCAGAGATAGAGTAATTTATGAAGCATAGAAATTTGATGCTCACATTCTGGAGACAAAGCAGTACAAGATCAAAGTACCAGCAGCACCCACTGCTGTCTGGGAGGGATGTTCTCTGTCCAAGATGGGGCTGTATGCTATTCTGAGTGATTATCGCTTGTTTTCACAACAGGGAATGCAGTAGCTTCAAACTTGAGCCCTTTGATGGAGGTGTTAATTTTACTCACAAAGGTCACTGCCCATACCCTGAGCCTCCTCGGTATGTGTTCCACTGAGGACTAAGATTCAGCATGGTTTTAGAAGGAACACCATCACTCAGTATTGTTTTCCCCCATCAGCACTTTGTACACATAATCTGTTCTAAATTTTCTCTAATTTTCTGGTAGAAAGTTTGAGGTTAAGAGTTGCCTAGAGTTAGGTAGTAGGTTCTAAAGTAGGTGCTAGGGCCAGTCTAAATCTAAATGAGCATATCAAGGGTCCGAGGCATGGTAGAACTCAGTGGTAGCGTACCTGCAGTTTCAATACCACCTGTTGAAAGGTGGGACTATTGTTACCCTAAGCATTAGGCAATACAAAGAGGAACCAAGTTAGCCAGCATTGACTTTAACACAACTATACACTCATAACAAAGCAAAAAACCAAAAACCTATAGACCTAGCTTTTAGTCTTAGAAGAAAATAATAAGAAAAGAAAAAAAAAAGCAGATTGTATCAAATTTTGATAGCACGGTGTGTTGTGATGAGAGGCAACATTCAGAACCTTAGCTAGAGGAAAAACCTCAAGGGAGATTCTTCATCTGAGACCCCATGACCTGTGAAAGCATTAACCGAGCAGGTTGGAATGAAGGCGTGGCTGTAGGGGAAGACTGTGGTCTGACCTTACAGTGGAACTAAAGAACCCACATGTGGCTGGCACCTAATGGGGGATGAGGTCACACAAGAAGAAGCTGTAAGGGTGGCATCAGGGCAGTAGTGACCTCTCACACTGCTCTCCACAGAGCAGCACACCAGTTTTTTAGCTGTATCATGAATCCAGTGATTGGTGGCAGACTTGGAGATGAAGTAGGGTGGGCGTGCTTTGTGAGGGTGGAAATGGGGAAGGGTGAGGAGGGAGACCAAGGAGGACTCCCGTATTTTAGTGGGAACACCAGGTTTCACTGGGCCGCTTTCTAAGAAGGAAAGGAAGGCCATGGGGGAGTGGTTTCATTCCAGAAATTAAAATGTTACCAAGATATTTAAGTAATCTGAGCTGAAATGTACAAGCTTGGGACTAAATAGAGAGGACATTTGTTGGTTATTAGTAATTACAGAAATCTGAATGAGCGTGCGATTATACAGCCAGACTGAGGGGCTGGACGGCCCAACAGTTTAGAGTACTTACTGTTCTTGCACAGGAACAGAGTCCAGAGTCTAAGATTCACGTGGTCCTTTACAACCATCTATAATTCCAATTCCAGGGGATCTGATGCCCTCTGTTGACCTCCGGGACATCAAGTACACACAGATATATTGTTTTGCAGGCAAAAAACAATGCAAATAAAATAAACAAATAAATCTTTAAAAGGAAAAAAAAAGGAAGAAAGACTGAAGCTGACCCCTGAAGGAACTGAAGAATGAATACCCAAAGAATATGACTGACTAGAACAGCCTGGAGAGAAAGAGAGACACTGCTCTGGAAGGTGGCAGCTGCGAAACTGTCAATGAAGGAGGAACAACAGAAGGCATGCTCAGAGAGCAAGTAGAACCAGAACAGAAAATAACTGTTGGTTTGGCCTTGTAGATTTACCTATGACTGTTGGAAGGAACACCTGCATTTGTTTGCAGCTGTAGCACGTGGGTATGTGTTGAGAAAATTTAGCCTAAGAGAAAAATCAGTGGATACGTTAGAAGTTGGGGTTCCTTTAAACAATAGAAGCATTGAGACTATGAATGACTAACATAAATAATTCAGTGGAGAGGAGGAGAGAATTGAGGTGGCCAGAAGAGGTAAGACCCTGCAGGAGAAGCAGACACCAGGACCTAGGATTGCCAGTGCATAGAAAGAGCAATTTGTAGGATGGGTGCTGCTTTATTCCGGGAGGATGCTGAATGCAGAAAACAACAAAAACAAAAACAAAACAAGTGTATCAGGCAAACCTAGCATACTATTCAGCCCCTAAGAATGAGGAGAAAGTATATTCTTAATGTTTGTTTCCTTTGTGCTCTCTGTTAAACTGAGTTCCTGACGTCAAGACTACTGCTCTTAGAACTGCTTGCCTCTATTATCCCTAAATCCAAGAGTGACAGGGGACCCCTTTTGGCAATGGTAGATAACACATTAAGTGGCCTGTGGTTCTCACACTTGGCCATCTTCAGTGGCCCTAGCTCACCTGGTCATCAGTGCTGATGTCATGAAAGCCAGCCTTACCTCATAAAGTGCCTTTTGATGATGCTGCCAGCTGGGCTACTTAATGGCCAACTCCACATGACGATTGACCATCTTTTCTTGGGGCTAACCATGCCTGAACATCAGGGCAGCATCCTAGGATCCTGTGGCTCTCAGGTATACAAAGAACAACAGTAAGGTAACAATCCTGGCTCTATTTATTTATTTATTTTTACACTATTGGCTCTAAAAGTCAAGCCAGGTGAACCTGTGGACAGATGTGGAATGTGTGAAGTATGTGTATTGGGAAGAGCTTTAAAGTTTTAACAGAAAATTTACTATATACATTCCTCATAAAAAAATTAAAGGGTAACACCTGTACAAATGGTAGTAACGTATAACTTAAACATAAGAGGTGTGCCTCAGATTGCCTCAGAAGTTAGCAAGACTCTGATAGAAGCTGTCACTCCTAGGATTTGCACCAGGACACCTGTATTGTGTCTGCTGCTTCTCTAGAAGGATAAATGTTAATTATGTGTTACTCCTGTGAGAGGATAGGACCAGATGCTCATACACCAAATATTATTCAGTCATAAACTCAATAAAGCTATGGCTACATTATTTAAAAGTCTGTCTACCTTGGACTGGTGAAACAGCTCACTGTGTGAAGTTGCTTGCTGCCAAGCCTGACAATGAGTTCTATCTCTGAGACCCACATGGTAAAGAGAGAACCAACTCCCCCAAGTGGACTTCTGCACAGGCATACATACCCAATAAATAAAATATGATAAAAATATTCACCTGTCTTCCATGTCTTCATAAGCCGGATTTGTTTCAATACCCCATGTCCTTGCTTCCAGCCCCAAATGCATGCATCTATATTTCCTAGTAATATACACTAATGATTATGGTTTAGAACTTGATTACTACTGATCCAGATTCCAGCATCAGCACTAAATTCTTCTCCGTGAGTTTTGGAACCACATCAAATGTAGCTGAACATATGCTGGCAGAGTCCTTGATGAGCAGGCTTGTCACTGATCGGCATGAGGCACAAATTCTGCCATATGATTGAGCAGAGTATCAAAAGAAACTTACAAGCCCTCTTCTCTTGATTGCCATTTATCTATACAGCGCTTCTCCTTCTTACTTCTTGCATCTTTTCATGCCTTTCCCAGAACGGTGTTGTCTTTCATATAAAATACAACTCAACAAATGCCCAATATGGGAATTCAATAAGTTTCTCATGTTGCTGCCTCTAATACCATGATCCTGTCTTCCAACTCTCTGAGGAACATATATATCCAGGCTGGCTTTAGTCAGAGGACACCAAAGCATAAAGGTATTGCTCCCAACTTCAAGATTCAGAAAAATGGGGGCACTATGGGGAACAAGGGCAAGTTGCCACCACGATGGGAAAATTTTAAAAGAAACTTGCCTTTTAGAATTAGAATTATTTCTGGCCTATCTGACATGGTAGGCTTTGTTTTGTTTTGTTTACATGGAAATCTACTTCTAAGCACACTCCCTGAGCTGGGGTCTTTTGCATCTAAACCATACAAAAATCAGTCATGGAAGTCAGCTCTCTGCCCTAAGTCCATGTGGCACTATCTCTTCTGCTCCCTCTATGGTCACTGGATAGGTTAGTTGCCATCTTGTCTGTGGGTTCCCCTCAGTGTTTCCTCTTTGCTTGGTTTTAATCTGTCACCTAGAAGCCACCTAACCATGAAAGCTCATCCAACTGATGAGCTCAGAAACAAAACACCAAGACATCCTGTATCAATATTATTCTAAGAAAGTCATTTTTAGGGCAAGAATTTGTCCAGAAAATCGATATCCTCTAAGGTATCAATGGTAAGGGCAGTTTTATTTGTAATCTCAAGTAAGGTAAAATGAAAAAAAAATATTTAAGCAAGAAACTGTTCCTTGGCTGGGAGATGGCTCAAGTGGCAAAGCATTTGCCTTGCAAACAAGAGGACATAATTCAATCTCCAAAATGCATTAATAAAAAAAAACTATGCCATATGTGACAGGGAAAGTTTATAATCCCAATGTTGGGGAGATTCAAACAGGTGAATCCTTGAGAGTCATTGGCCTGCTAGCTTACAGTAATCAGGGGGCAAGATTTCCTGCATCACAACAGGAGAAGGAAATATCTTGAGGGCGAACTCAGACAAGGCTGCATTTTGTAAAGAAGTGAATCCATTTAAAGGAAAAGTCTAAGATCAAGACATCCTCTGTTCCTTACAAAGCAGCTGCCTAGGAAAGTGCTTCCCGGGGTCCAACACACGTGCGCGCGTGCACACACACACACATACACACATACATACACACTCACGCTTATACACATACTCACACTCACACACACACTCTCAAACATACACACTCACACACACACACATACACACACACACACTCTCACACACACACTCAAACATACACACTCACATACACACACACACTCTCACACACACTCTCTCTCACACACACATACACTCACACACACTCTCACACATACACACTCACGCTCACACAACATACTCATACACACACTTATACACACTCTCACACATACACACTCATTCACACACACACACTCACACTCTCACACATACACACACAGACACACACACACACACTCACACACACAGACTCATACACACTCACACACACACAGACTCACACACACACTCACACACACACACTCTCACACATACACACTCACACACACTCTCACACACAGACTCTCACACATACACCCTCACACACACACACACTCACACACACACACACACACACACACACACACACACAGTCCAAGGGGACAAGAACTTGACAGTGTTCTAAGCACTGTGACTTTGCAAAGTAGTTCTGAGAACAGAACAGAAGCATAAATGGGAGCTTTGCTGGTTTCTCTCAGAGCCAACGCCTGTCTTAGAGGCAGTACATGACACCTCATTTACTACAGATGTTGGATTTGGTTTAGGATCTCAGATGCACATCAAAGTCATAGTTTTTGTCACTGAATTCACCCCTTAATGGAGTAGCCTCTTGTTCCTGAGGATAGCTTCAAACCCCTCTGTGTCTCAAACTAAAACAGTGGTCCTCAACCTTGCAATGCTGTGGCCCTTTAGTATAATTTCCCATGTTGCAGTAACCCCAACCATAAAATTACTTCGGTTGCTATTTCATAACTCTCATTTTGCTACTGTTATGAATCATAATGTAAACAAAAAGAAATGATACTGTTGTAATTGAGATCATATTAACATGTGATTATGTTACATTCACTATAGGCAACCTACTGATTATATTATACATAAAATTTATGTATAAAGAGATACATATTTAGAGGGCAGTTTGATAGTAAATCTATTTAGCAAAATAATAATAATTTTCCTCTGGGACCTGTGAGCTCTTCAGCCATGGATTCTTGGCAGATTTACACTATCAGGCACAAGTTTCCTCCTGTGGAGCAGGCACTAAATTCAGTAAGGAAGCGTTTGGTCATCCCCATAACATCTGTGCCACTACTGGATTTATAGGCAATTTTAGGGGCCTCGTCTTTGCTTTTGTTTTGGTTTTCTAATTTCACCACCAGAGATTCATCCTTTTGAATAGCTACTTCTAGGAGATCGCAGTTAAAAAGCCAGTTCCCTCGACACATAACAAAGCTTTCTTAGCCACTGATGTGTTAACGCCAGAAGTCATGTTGGAGAAATTAAATATTAGCCAAATTCTTTTTACTAGGATGGTCAAAGGATTGGAAGAACAAGCTGCTTAAAGTCACACTTCAAATGCTTTCAGGGATAGATCAGGCTGCACAGTGGACACTAAAAGTAAATGTCTGTTGTATCCTAGAGAGTAGGACTTCAAGATACTAATTTGTGAACTTTTGGGAACAACGTGTTGACCAACTAAAGCAATGCTCTCAACCTTCCTAATGTTAGGACCCATTAATACAGTTCCCCATGTTGTGGCAACCTTCAACCATAAAATTATTTTTGTTGCTACTTCATAACTATAATTTTGCTACTGTTATGAGTCATATGTAAATATCTGTGCTGATGGTCTTATGCTCCTGTGAAGGGGTCATTTGATCCCCATGTCAGAACAGCTAAACTACGGCATGCTACTAGCTGAAAGGACTATGGTCCATCTACTTGCAATCTGAGATCTAAAGGATACTGATGGAGGCCGGTCTATGGAGTCCCTGTAAAGAGGACAGTGTGGGACCTGATAGACTAAATAGGTATGGTGAAGAGTTTCATGTGACCATGCACTGTGAAGAAGGGCTCACATATTTTGCCACTCAGTCTACTTCCGGCCACTATTTGGATGACCTACAAAAATGTCTAGACCTGTGATTCTCAGACTGTGGGTCACAATCATTGGAAAACACATATTTCTGATGGCCTTAGGAACTGAGACACTGAGCACTCAGTAGTAGAATTACAGTTATGAAGTAGCAATGAAAATAAATTAATGGTTGGGAGTTACTAAGAACCATTGTTCTAGATCATGAGGCTGTTCTTACTGGCCAAACATCAAATCTCTTATGAAATTTAAGAGGTCACAAAAGTTTAGGCGTCTAAAATGGTTCCTTTCCTGGAAACCAAGTCTCAAAATAATCAGCCCAAGCTCAAACATACCAATGGGCATAGAAGCCGAGTAAACACTGTCTCTACTTAGCAGAAGCACTTATCTTCCCTTCCTCTGTTTCTTGAACCATTTCATGTGTTATGAGTTACGCATAGGCAAATGGGGATCCATCAGCCTGATATTCACTCATAGAGTTAAAGAATATTTCTCAAGAAAAGTGGGTTCAGCGTGGTTACACCCACTGCTTCGGGACAGTTCTTGGCTCTGTTCCCTACACAGAGCCTGGCACATGGCAACAGCAACTTCCAGAGCAACAATATTTCCACTGCAGTTGAATCACTGAAAGATGCCCACCCTTTCCTTCTTACATGGCCTTTGGTGCAGGCACCATCTGAATCAGTCACAGCTGTGCCTCCAGCAGGCACCTCTGCTTTGTTTCTGCTCAAACCATATTGGCACCATCACTATTTAGAATACCATTGTCTTACTGACTTTTGTGGAGTTGGGAAATACTTGATTAAATCCAGATAGACATAGACTAGCTGGGCCTGTGACTAGTCATACTCCATCTGAGAGACAAAATGCACAGTTAGAAAGAACAGCTCAAAAGCCAGTTTTGAGACAGGGTAAGGACTGCCATGTCTACCTCTCTCATGGCACCACTGTCTTGACTTTTGATATTTTGCCTTGTTATCATTATAGACTAATGATTATAGTCATATGTGTGGACAACATCTGAAAGCAGGCATGTCTTCTGTTAGATTGCTGGGAGTGGTGGTTTAGATCAATGCCTTACTTCCCTTTCAGGATACTTTTTAATTTTGTGGTCCCTTGGGTATATTTTTGTGGTTTTTTGTTTGTTTGTTTGTTTTTTACTCTTAGGTTAATGAATGACCTCAAGGAAACATAGGAATAGGGCTGTCTTGATACAGGATGTTAGGACACAGTTCCCCAGACAGGGATGGAAAAGCTCTGTTTTTAAGACTTTTTCCAAATAATATATAAATCATGGATTATTTGGAGTAGGGGATCTGGGAATTCATCTAATTTCAATACAAATTTAGTAATAAGAATGTAATTTGTATTGTGATATGGTTTCTTTGGCATAGTCTCACTGAAATGGTCTCCTTATGAAGAACAGACAAATGCTTCAATGATAAGAAATAAATGTAGGCTGGTGACAGGGCTCAGCAGGTAAAAGGTGCTTGCCACCAAGCCTGATATCCTGAGTTCAATCCCTGGGACTCACTTGATGGAAGGAGAGAATCAACTACCATAAGTTGTTGTTTAGCCTCTACATGCATTGCCATGGTACATGCATGCAGCACAGAGTCATGACTCACAGTAAACCATGAGCATACACACACACACACATACACACACACACATGCACACATGTACAATACATGTCTAAACAAAAAAATTTAAAGCTATATATTTGAGTCATGTGCTCTTAAATATCCTATAATACTGCACACTATAAAAGTTCACTTAGTGTTCACTATAAAGCTGGTGTAAAACTTTAACAGGTGGCATAATTTCCTTCTTTACTAAAATTACTACTAATGACTTCCATTTTAACTTTCAGGGCCTCTCCCATTGAGACTCATGTAACATTGCTCTTCTTGTCCTTCTGACCAATGTGTTCTTTAAGACCATCTTTCAGAATCTTTTGTCTATTAAGCACATTTCATCATGGTTTCCTTCACACTGTGCTATGCCGAGGTCATCGAGACTGGGTGAATCATACTCTATAGCTCCTCTGAAATGACCATATTCACTCCTCTTCTGTCAATACCTTTCTTAAGCTTTTCCTCCAAGCCAGGTTCCCGCCCCCATCCTAATCTTTATCCTCTTATCTTCATGGTGCTATCAGAAATATTAATTTTCATTGTAAAAGGTAAGGCAGTGGATGGGTGACAAGTTATATCTACAGTGATGAGAAAAGTTTCTAACTGTTCACTGGCCTTTTGTGCTAACCAAATTTGACCTACACCATCAAATGCCTGGTGCTCTCCTCAGAGGGTGGCGGAAAGCGTGAACAAAAAGTAAAAGATGCTGCATGGAAAATAGTATTAGAATTCTACCAGTGGCAGGTAAAATGATTAAAAGCATGTGAAAAGTTACTGGATTGAAGTTAAAACACCACACACATACATGCGCGAGTGCGCGCGCGCGCGTGCGCACACACACACACACACACACACAAGCTTTCCCTAAAGCATCTATGTCTATATTCAGCCTGAATTGGTTTTACCACCAACCTGAAAGGACTAGAGCAGAGGAGAGGTGAGCTCTTATCGACACACGGATGGAGTGAGTATTTCTTACTTTCATAAAGTGCTTCACAGCTGAACAGTGCTCACGTCCAACTAGAGATTCACTTTTAAAATGTCAGTTCCACAAGTACTATCTGAAATGTTGATGGAAAAACTAACTCCAATGCTTGGTTCTGTACAGAATTCAGACCTGTGGGCTTTTCTTTACCTTCCTTTGATTTCACAGCCCAGCCATTAGGTGGCCCTGAAAGCTCCATATGAACAGGGCTTGCTGTCCTCCTGTGACCTCTAGGGACAACCTTCGCTGTCCCTGTCCTGCTGTTATGCTGTTATTCAATGCTGCTTGCAACACATTGGGCAAGAGGGGGCAGTTTGCTGGCCCTATCTGGCTTCAGTCTTTTCTTCCTGTTCTTGCTCTCCACCACGCAAACCCCACCGCACACACAGACATGTGCACACAAATCCATCTCTGCCTGCAAACACCAAAAAAAAAAAAAAAAAAAAAAAAAAAGAACTCAACTATTAAATCCCTAGTCATCAGGGTAATGGCTTTTACCACAAGCCACAGGTTGCTCCATGAAATTTCAGGCTAACAATAGTAAAATTAACGAAAAAATAAACTAAGTTATCTTATCACTCTTCAGACCCACTAGGGAGCATTTTCTCCTTAGCAACAGATAGGTTGCCTATAACTCCCTGTAACATTCCTTAGCAAGAAGATGCTCAAACCTAAGAATATGAAGTATGTTTCAGGTCAGCTGAAGTTCAACCCCAAATATACAACAGAAGGGAAGCTCTCAAAAGAGTTATAGAAAACACCATTCCCTTTTACTGTAGTCGTTTTCTCCCACATTCTTTGCAGTTCTCAGGGTGTCTTCTGGCCTCTGAGTCAGCCTGCTCCCTCATAAGTTTCCCTTGCAAAGGAGACTTTATGACAGTTTAATGTGAATGTCTTCATTTTGGAACTATGCCATTTGTTTTGCTGGTTATTCTTGGTTCAATGCTGGGCTTGGCTTGTGATCCAGATTCCATATGCAATCTTAATAAATACATTCTTCTCAAAGTAAAATGAACTTATTTTTTCCGATGGAAAGCCCTGTATTGAATTAAACCTCCAAGTGAATAAATGCTAAAAGACGGAGTAGGGAACCTCAAGGTGCCTCAGAAATTATGGCTTATGCTTTATACTTCCTTTTTTGTTGTTGTTTTCCTTTTTTTTTTTCAAGACAGGGTTTCTCCTTGTAGCCCTGGCTGTCCTGGAACTCACTCTGTAGACCAGGCTGGCCTCGAACTCAGAAATCTGCCTCCCTCTGCCTCCCAAGTGCTGGGATTAAAGGCATGTGCCACCACTGCCTGGCTTATACTTCTTTTTATGTCTTCAATTTCCTGCTTCCCAAGTCAGTTTGGGTGGTCTATCCAATGTTACACAGCATGAAAACGTGAGGAACAAGCACTTGCTTACCTTGGTGAATGCAGTCGATTGGTGTAGTTTAGTACTCAATACAAATATTACACCTCAGATAAAATCTACATTTAAAGGGACGCACTCCAATTGCAGTTTTAATTGGCCTCTTGATTTACTGTTTAGTCTTCTAGGAACTATTTTGCTCCTGGAAGTTAGAAATCATAATGCTTTCTTTTTGTTTTGTTTTGTTTTTTATTGTGAACCCGTTTTCTGTTTTCTCCATTAAAGACTGCCCAAAAGCTGTGATTAAAGGCAGGCTGAGTCTAAAAACATACATATTTTATCGTGTTTTATTTTCCCCAAGGATATCATACTATTAACTTACTTGGTTTCTGTCTTCATGCCTCCAGCCTTACTAATGAACATATGGAGAAAGGGTCCTTTAATGCCACCAAAATCCATTGCAACTCTATTCAATTAGGTCTTTTTTGCTTTAGTTGGTGAATAGTTTTCCTAATTAAATCACTGTCACATTCTACAGTACCCAATGATGTCATTTTAACACTTGCTATCTCAAAAACCTGAATCTCTTCATGCCCTGAAGGTCATGTTACCCAGAAGATGAAGCCCCTCTCTGTGAGATCGACCAACCCTGACTTTCCTGCGACCACCTTCCTCTAACTTCATCTACCTCCTTTTCTTCCTCTTTCTTCCCTTTCCTCTGATCTCAACATCTTCAATCCACCCTCAATCCCATCTCTCACTGAAGGTGGAGGAAGACCCTATTTTATAATCCTGTCATGGAAACCTTTCTTGACTCCACTTGGCTTTCATTTTTTTCAACGTTTTTTGAAAGCACTCCCTGCTCCTAGCTCTAATTTTGAATGTCTAACAATTGAGGGTTCTGTGATTTGCTGGTACTGGGAATCAACACACTTTAGACTTTTCTTTACCTTTCCTGCTCCATCGAGGCTGAATGCTCATCAGTCACTGACATTTGACCTAGCAGTAAATCTGATATCTTTTTCTCACTTGCCCAATTATCTCTTTTAACATTTTACAAGTGATGAGTCCACCTTGATGGGCCAGGAAGGGGTGTTCCCAAAATTCTAGATGGAGTGTTTCTCTCCATCAGTTCTTAAACTGAAAATGTGAAACTTTTTCTGTATATTTTACCTATAGTTTCATATTTTCAATATTATTTTCAATATTCTTATTATGGACATTCTACCTGTATTTCCTCTCCATACTCTAACACCTTCATCTGGCATTTTTCTATTGAGAATATCCTTTTCTGCATGAATAGTTCTAAAAATGATTAACATCAGATTGAGGCTTATGTTTCTGTTTTGGCTAGGTTTACTGAAGTTAAATTCTAGGACTAGGAGACTATATCAGTCTCCTAGGTCCAGAACACAGTATTTTTCTCTTCCTTCAGTTTGTTTTTGCTCATTTCTCCCATTCTGGCCCTGGCTGGCATCTTCCAGAATAAAGTATTGCCATATCTGGTCCCACTATGCCCTTATACACAGAACAGCCATTAATTGGATGTCATAGTCATGTTGGCCTACTGGCCACACACTACCAGGTTAACATCTCTGACACGCAGTTATTGATTCGTTCTTGCTGAATGACTCCTATCACAGTAAAATCCATATCTCAGCTTGGCTCTCATGCCTACCCATGTCCCTGCAGCCTCTTACCTATCTGACTCAAGCTGCTTACACTGAACTTAAGACGTGACAGCTTTTTTTCCCTAACTGGTCACATGGAATATGTTTTCCATTCTTTTACTTGAAGCCTACTTGCATGGTTGTGTTCATAAAATGTGTTTCTTGTAATAAAAAACACAAAGTTGGATGTTGTCTTTTTAATCTAGTGTGGAAAATATGTTCTCTTTTGCTTTTATTACTTTTAATTTGTATTCTACTGGCTTTTTGAGATGGAGTCTAGCTCTTTAGCCCAGGCTGGACTAGAAGCTTGGGCTGGCCTTGAACTCATGACAATCTTCATACTTCAGTCTCATGTTTACAAATATTGGGTGTGAGCCACTTTGCCCAGCAGCAGGTCTTTTAATTGTGTTGCTTAGACTATTTGTATTTACTGAAGCTATTGATTAAAAAAAAAAAAAAACAGGATTGTCTGAGGAACTGCAAGAGGCAGAAGGTTAGGTAGTGATAAGAGTTCTGCCCCTGGCCAATTATCAACATATTTGGCTTTATTTCTAGCCATCTTCCTGTATTACTCCTCTCAATAACCATGTTTGGGTAGGTCGGTGTTTTTGTTTCTCTTCCTTCTTTGGGGATCAGTTAATTTATCATATTTGATGTTTGGTTTCCCATCTCACTTGTCAACTTTAGTTTCTCCTCTTGCATAGCTGTATGCACTGGTGCATAGTGGTTACTATATAAGTTAAAATAAATGTCTTTGACTTACAATATTCATATTTTAAAACTATATCAAGAAAATACAAACAAATTAATAGTTATCTGCTTTGGTTTTTGCTCCACTCTGTGTTATTGATGACTATCCCTTGGTTTGTACAGATACTCTACAAACTCTGTCTTGGGTATTTTTGCCTTAAAAAGCTCATTATCTAAGAGACTTAGTATTCTGTGTGGCAAAACTAAGAATACTTCAAAGCTTATTTTATTGACTGACCTATTTGTGTTTTATATTATTCCCCATTGTTTCGTACAGAACGAGACTATTTGTTGATATTTCCTTTTGTAATTTAAAACTTCTCTGAAAATTGTTGGCTCAGTAAATCTATCAGTAGTGGATCCTTTAACTGTTCTTCTGGCCAAAAATATCTTTATTTAATCTTAAGTTTTGAAGACTATTTTTACTGGACTGAAATTCTGAATTGACATTGTTTTACAGTGGGTTAACTTTGTTTTCTCTTATTATTTAAAAAAATCTGAGGTCATTATTTTGTGGCCTCCATTTTTTCTTTTTCAGAGATTCCATGGAAGGAGATATATGGAAAAGAAGGAAGTGTGTATAGTATGTAACAGATACGGAACGATTTCAGTAGAGACTTCTGGAAAACTCTAAATTAGCCTAAGTTCCATTTATCCATCAACTCTCATCTATTTGCTACTCTTATTATTGTTGTGATAAAATATCTGACAAGGAGCAATTTAATGGAGGGTTGATTTTGGCTAAGGTTTGAGGGTCCACTCACCACAGCAACAACTGGAAACTTCTTCAAGGACACACTCAGAAGTGTATCTCCTAGGTGATTCCAAATCTGATCAAGTTGTCAATGAGGACTGACCCTTTGTCAACTTGACACTGTCACTTTTAAGCTACATCCGTCCACATCCAGCCTCAAAGGCTCCTACTTTTCCTCTAAGGGAGAGTTCATGAAGAATCATGGCAGTCTCAATGCTGTCCAAAAGCCAAGGTCAAAGTCCATCAGAGACTCAAGATAATCTCTTAACCGTGAGTCCTCATAAAATAAAAAAGCCACAGATTTCTAATATACACTGACAGAACATGCATTCTCATTCCAAAAGGAAGAAACTGAAATAACAAGCCAAGATCTGACCAAACCAACACTAAAACAAGCAGAAAAAACACCAATCCCTGCAGCTCTATGTTCCATCATCTAGACATTTGTTTATTTGTTTGTTTAGTTACTAATTTATTGAAGCATGTGCCTGTGTGTTCACATGTTCATGGAATGCTACAGTGTGCACGTGGAGGTCAGAGGACAACTAGCAGGAGTTTATCCTCTCCTTGCATGGGTGCCAAGAGTCTAACTCAGGTTCATCAGGCTTGGTGGAAAGCCCTTATGCTCACTGAGTCCTCTTATTTCCTGATTGGAGGCTCATTATGCTGTCACATGGATTCCAGATATTACCCACTGTAGGGTGTCTTCCCACATCAGTCACACCTCTTTGAAAATTCTCTCAAGGACATAACTCAGAGGTGTGTCTCCCGGGTGATTCTCAATCCAATCTATTGGCAATGAAGATCACATGCAAGATGCTGGGTGTTCATCTATCAACTTGATTAGTGGTCTTGCCTGTGATGGACCTTACCCCAGACTCAGAAAGAAGGTGCAGCTACCTGCAGGAGAAAGAAGCTGAGGAGAGAGTGTGGTCAGGCCTGTTTCCTGATCTCTGATGGCACCTTCCTTTTCAGACACATTGAAACATTAAATCTTGCCAATATCTAGAGGAGAACTCTAGCCTCCCTTCACACTGTGTTTCTCAGCATTACGCTCAGGTGGAAGGATTAGAAGATCAATCAATTGCCAGGCAGTGGTGGCACATGCCTTTAATCCCAG
The DNA here is from genome assembly GCF_008632895.1 of Mastomys coucha. Classification (NCBI taxonomy): domain Eukaryota; kingdom Metazoa; phylum Chordata; class Mammalia; order Rodentia; family Muridae; genus Mastomys; species Mastomys coucha. Next base: position 48,453,096 of record NW_022196895.1, read on the forward strand.
CACTTGGAAGGCTGAGGCAGGCGGATTTCTGAGTTTGAGGCCAGCCTGGTCTACAGAGTGAGTTCCAGGACAGCCAGGAAACCCTGTCTCAAAAAACCAAAAAAAAAAAAAAAAAAAAAAAAAAAAAAAAAAAAAATCAATCAGTCTTATAAACAATGAGAATGTATTTCAGATTCTTTATCCCCATTCAAGGTCATATCCACTCATGTAACAACATAGTTTGAACTCTTAAATTGTCAAAGAAGTTAAATTCCCTAAACCGATTACAGTTTTCTTTTCTTCTCTCTCCTCTCTCCTCCCTCTTCTCTCTTCTCTCTCTCTCTCTCTCTCTCTCTCTCTCTCTCTGTCTCTCTCTCTGTCTCTCTCTCTCTCTCTCTCTCTCTCTCTCTCTCTCTCTCTCTCTGTGTGTGTGTGTGTGTCTGTGCATACCTTTAGAATTTAGAGGGAGTTACAGGCAACTGTGACTTGCTGGGAACTGAATTTAGGTCCTCTACAAGAGCAGTACTCTTAACCACTAAGCCATCTCTCTTCCCCTGATACCTGGAATTAACGATGTTAACTTTCCATATAACATGACTTTACTGTAACTTTCAAATAATATTTACCTACTTATACTTTATCTAATGAGTTATATTATTTTCAGCCAACGATGATAAGGCGTCCACCAACAGTTGTTTGTTACATCTGTGGCCGTGAATATGGGACCAAATCTATTAGCATCCATGAACCACAATGTCTGAAAAAGTGGCATAATGAGAACAATCTGTTGCCTAAAGAACTAAGGAGACCAGAACCCAAAAAACCAGAAGTCAGAACCATTAATGGTAAGTTCTTACAGGAGAGGTTGGGGGAGAGAGTGAGTTCAGAGATTTATTTTCTTACTAGCTGGAACATCTGAAATTGGCAGCACTTAGTTTCTTAAATGAAGTCAAATTTGATTTTTAAAGGACATCTGGAATGTCTGTCCAATGGTGTCTTCACCATTGGACACAGAGATGGGACACAGAGATGTTATGTCCTGGCAACACTTAGTGAGAGGGACCCATGAGAATTTACGATATTTTCCTAAATTATTTTTATATATTATCATGCAAGATATTTTAAAAATATAAAGCTTAAAGACTTTTGGGAATATTGACAGACTTGTTTCAGTTATAAATATGTCTTGAGTACCAAACTCAAAGTGCCCACCAGGTCAACTAGTCACAAAACTGAAAAAAGTTTACAAAACTGAAAAAAGTGTTTCTTGTCTGAACAGAGGAGAGACGCCCCTATCCAGGTGCTGTTGCCATTAAGAACCTTAGCCCAAGAGCATTGTAATTTTGAATGAATGCAAAGGGAACCAGAAAGCAAGGCATCTGGATGGAATGTTCAGATTTTTATTTCTTTATTTTATTTCTGCAACTAGTATTATAAGGTGCTATTTCCCCAAGTGAAAGAGGAGCTGTACTTTCTCAGGCGAGGGTTCACAGAGTGCTGGGTTCCAACAGAGTTAAGACAAGAAAAAAATACATGTTAAATTATATAGGTAGATATATTTACATAGTTGCCATGCAAACTCTGTCTCAATTATCATATTTCTCTCATTGACTTTTTTTCATTTGATTTCTTCATTCTTTAAGGGATATTTGACTTTCAGAGAAGCATATTTCAATGTCCTTTTCCTGTGTAGTCATAGCTACTGTGCAGGCTGTTTATTATTGGCTAGTGTGATCCGAGAAGAGATGACAACGCACCAAGTGAAATCTAGGTTGCTGTAAGTTCGAAATACTATTGAAACCCAGCTATTTATAGTCCTTGGCAAGAGGGGACTTAAGGTTGAAAGGAATTCAGAAAGAATATACTGAAGCTGGAGAGATGACCCAAAGCTAAAGAGCACTGAACTGCTCTTGGCAGAGGACCAGAGTTCTGTTCTAGCATCCACATGGCAGCTCACAACCATCCATAACTCCAGTTCTAGGATATCCAACGCTCTCTACTGACATCCTTTGGCATAATGCACACATGTGGTATATATACATGAATGCAGGCAAAACACCCATACACATAAAATAATAACATAAAATAACGAAAACTAAACTATCCATCCATTGAAATCATAGCACTTGACTCTAGAAAGACTACCTGGAACTTCTGACTTGGCACACAAAATAATCTTCCTTAATTCTCTGTATCACTTTTTCTGCTTGATCTTTATTGTCATATGGCTAGAAGTGGGAATGATAAGGGGCAATCCCTGAGGCGTGTGAGGAGCTCACTGTTTGCCACTGTTGGCAGAGAGGATGGGTAGATCTTGTCCTTTCATTTGCCTGCTGTTTTCCTCTTGGCTTCATGCTACTTTTATCTATGAAGGTGCCTTTCTCCTCTAGGTAGATAAAATTGGTGTCACCTCTCACACACTCAGTGCGATACTTCTTTTCCTGGATCCACAGCCAAAGGCCTATGCAGAAACATTGCAATGAAAAAGTCAATGCTATCTTTTGCTCTACAGAGTTTTCTTTTGTTGTTGTTGTTGTTGTTGGGCTTTTTGTTTGTTTGCTTATTTTTCTAGACAGGATTTCTCTGTATAGCCCTGGCTGTCCTGGAACTCACTTTGTAGACCAGGCTTTGTAGACCCTGAACTCAGAAATCTGCCTGCCTCTGCCTCATGCACATGGAGAGATGGCTCAGTCACTAAGTACACAGATTGCTCCTGCAGGGGAGGGACCTGAATTTATTTCCCTGTACTCATATTTGGCCACTCACAATTGTCTGTAACTCCAGCTACAACACATCCAACATCTCTGGCCCCGACAGGCATATGTATTCATGTACACACACACACACACACACACACACACACACACCTATTTAAAAATAAAAACAAATCTTTAAACACACATTCATAATCTGTATAATAGTGATACCTGCTTTATCTAAAAGAGAAATAGCAGGCTGCAGAAGGCTGAAATCTCCATTGAAAGCAGGCATGCTAAGAATCTAAAGGATTGCTATGGTTGTGTGAACCATTAAGATAGAAATCATGAACCTAGCCTAGTGTTTAATGGAGCAACATACGCTGGCCAATGATAAAAACAGATCCATTTTGAGTGGCCACATTTGAGGGACCTATTTTCAGAGATCTTGGGACATAATCAACTTAATGTTCTAAAGTCATTCTATTTAAATAAGGCTTATTAAAGTGAAACCCCACATTGTTCCTCTAAATAAAGCCATATGCTTTTCTCTCCCTTGTGCCACCAGAGAAGAGTGCACATTTCTCAGCTATCCTTTGGTTTGATTAAGGGCACTTCTTCCCTTCAGTTTATTTTGTTTGCATTTTTCACTTTAATTAGTTAAAGAATGTCTGTGGTTATGGCCATGAAAAGATGATGTTTTTAAGAGAATAATTCATCTTAAATTCACTCTCAGTTGTCAGTTTGGGTCTCTGAAAACATTCCAGGGAAGCATTGCATAAAAGAAAAACACAAACATGAGTTCTTTTCCCAGTATAAGCTTTATATTTATAACCAACAGAAAGAAAGCCAAAAGTTATATTTGAAAGATAACAACGTGTAAGCAAAGATGGTAATAATTAGTGAAGAATGCATATCATAACAAAAAACTATATCTTTCTCTTTTTAATATTCAAAGCATAAAAAAGTCTCCGGTTCATAGCTGAAAGAATGCTCAACACTATTTACTATTTATTTATTTGTTTGTTTATTTATTAAGATCTGGAAAAGTCATATGATTTGCTTGAAAACATCCGTCAAAGGTATTCTCTACGATTATTTTCTATAAAAAACTAGAATATGGTTTCTGAGATTGTAAACTAACCCATTTTGCCATTTTACTTTCCTTTTCATATATATAAATTCTTTTTTTTCCCCTCCTTCTTCCCTTTCTCTTTGCAGCCAAAGGGTTCTATGATCTTGACGCCTTAAATGAAGCTGCTTGGACTAGTGCCCAGAGCCAACTGGTTCCCTGTAACGTTTGCGGGCGGACCTTCCTGCCAGACAGACTAATTGTTCACCAGCGATCTTGTAAACCCAAAGCCTCCAAGTAAAGCCCTTCCCTCAGCACCGAGTGGTACAGGAGTAAATGCCGTCCAAAATGAGGGCGAAGAGATGGCGGGGAGAGGAAGCCAGGAGAACCGAAGTTGAGGGAGCACTGGCCGAGCTTGGAGGGACCTGCTCTGTGCGGAGGTGGCCAGGTTCTTTCCAACCATTAGGGGACCGTGTCACACTTTGTGTCGGGAGGAATTACTAGCAGGCTGTTTCTTATCAGAGCTGGACGTTTTGTCAAAAAACACTTCTCAGGCAATTGTTGCCAGATTTCTCTCATTCTGGTTTCCTCAAGAAGGTTTTGTGCCTCGGAGTGAGGCTTGTGCCTTGTGAACGGAGGCTTAAAAAGGCAATTTGAGGCCGTTCTAGGTTGTAGGCAGTGCACACTTCCATCCCAATCCTTTGCTTTCGGACCCATGGATGCTTTTATACTGACTGAGAAGTTTCGTTTCCTTGTAGGACCATATGACAGGACAGATTAATTTAAGTGGGCTGAAGATCTTAACAGTATTAGAACTCTGTTCAGTGCTGTTTCTAACAGCAAGAATTGATGCCGAGATGTTGCCTTAGCCAATAGCACCAGTCTCACGTGTCAGGAGACCTCTGTGACACAATTCATCCAAATGGGTGGAGGCGAGCTCCTTCCTCCTGTAGAGGTCTAGCAAGGGTTCTTTATGCCCTCTTTGGGTTTTATAGATTCTTCATTGTTTTTGTTTTTTTTTTTTTTTTGGTTTTTGTTTTCTAAAAGCCTGCCAGGAAGTTCTGGGCCTCCCTGCCCAGACCCATGTACCCTAAGTGGGTTGTGAGAGAGCTTTTCATTTCTGAGACTTTGAATGTGTTTTAATCAAGAGCTCTCCTGGAAGGAGGCCTGGGGCCAGAGAGGTGCTCTGCCCAGGAAACGTGCTCTCCTGGGCAGCATTGGCTTTGCCTAGACTCCCCAGCATTCTGCTTGGGATCTTTGTTCCTGATTGGGCTGAATTCCACGACCATGAAGATCCACCGGGTTCCTGAAGTCCTTGCCTCCACCAGCTTACAAAGTGCAGCCACTTAGAAATCACAGGCAAATTCATTCAACCTTATATTTTGGTCTCACATTCTATTTATTATCTGGGGCTGGGCTAGGGTAATTGTGCCAATCACTCTGTTTTCTTTTCTGTTTGCCAAAAGAACCAAGTGATGGTTTTTTTTTTTTAAAGCCTGGAGATAGTATGAAACAAGAATCTTGTGAAAGGGTTAGCAGTTAATGACTCTATTTAATGCTAGCTCCATTCTTTCCACTTGCTTACTTAAATGGTGGAGTGTAGCATAGTTGAGTGTACTAGGTGGTTGGGTATCCAGGAATTGTGCTAAGGTCTCTCTCTCTCTCTCTCTCTCTCTCTCTCTCTATATATATATATATATATATATATATATATATATATATATATATAATCACGTTCACAAATAGATGGAGTTATGTTTATTTTGCAAATGAGAGAACCCATACTTAGACTAAACAGCTAACTTAGGATCACACAAAGATTGAGGTAAGCAACAAAATAAACAGTACTAGCTGAGCTTTCGGGCCAGCTATAATCTGTTGCTGTTTATGACAGATATCAGCATCGGTATAATTATCCATCGGTATAATTGTCAGAGCATATATATGCTCTGACAAGGATGACATTTCTCCCACAACATCTAGGAACTAAGGCAAACAAGAATCCCAGCACCCTGCTCATCTAGATTTCTCTTAGGCTGAGATGAAAGCAAAATTTGGAAGTAGGCCATGGTACAAGTTTTGAAAGATATTTTAGTATTTTGCTGTTATTCCAGGAATAAGTGGGGGAGGGGGAGGGGAGGGGTAGAGCAAATATTCTGGCCTCCGCTTTGAAAGGAGTTGCAGCTAAGCATTCCAAGGAGACTCATGGGCACAGCCAAATAACAGCAGCTTCACCTATATGAAATAAGGGGTTCCTGGAGTGTTAGAAAATGACGGGCTCTTCCAGGGATTATCACGTCCTAAGAGAACTGTGAACGGGCTTGAAAAGTCCATCAAGGAGTTTACTGTGGGAATTCCACATGGGATTCCAGCTTAGCTGGTCCTCCAGTGTTCCATGGAATTAAACATAGAGAAGGAAAGCTCAGTTGTAATGACATCACCTTCAAGTTCTGGTCCATTATGATGGCAAGTTATCAAAACTTGCCATGTGTAGGTATGAGCTCACCAGCTCTTTGCCAATTACCCCTTCACCCCAGCAAGTTCACATCTGTTGAAGATCTCTGCAGTTCTCAAAAGAAAGTTGCTGAACAATGGTTGGCACCTCCACAACTTACGAATTTTGAACCTTATACCTCCCATAGAAGTCTCCTGCATGATAAAGAATAATAGATGAAGCTACATCGGAACTCTCCTTTAACCCAGGCAGCTATTGGTGTGGGATCTAATGCTATTCAATCACTAACATTAGTACAATGCCTTCTTCACTCTGTTACCTGCTGCAGTATACACTTCATCTGAGTTATCTTCTGGGGGTTTATGGGGATGCTTTTTTACATATTGAATCTTCATGAAAGTGACAAGGTATGTCATACCAAAAGACAATGAATGGCAAGGGTGTTGTAGTGATGGGGCATTGCTACTATGTATAAACACTTAAATATTTTTATATCCATTATAGGGTGTATATCCCAGCAGCTACATTATAGTATTTTTGTAACAAGTATTTCCAGATGATGTTTCAAAGTGACCCTCTGTTGAAATGCTTTCCTTTGAGGAACATGGGTTTCTTTGTAGATAAAAAGAAGCTGTTGCTGGGCAGTGGTGGCCCATGCCTTTAATCCCAGCACTTGGAAGGCAGAAGCAGGTGGATTTCTGAGTTCCAGGCCAGCCTGGTCTACAGAGTGAGTTCCAGGATAGCCAGAGATATACAAAGAAACCCTGTCTTGAAAAATCCAAAAAAGAAAGAAAGAAAATAGAAAAAAAAAAGAAGAAGAAGCTGCTATCTGAGTTTCTTTGGAGTTATGAGTAAGAAAGAGAGATCAGAAATCCAATCTCTTCTACTTCCTGAAAGTAGGCCTTGAAATTTCTGTTTTTGTCTTCTTCTGGTATTAATTTCTTCTTCTTCTTCTTCTTCTTCTTCTTCTTCTTCTTCTTCTTCTTCTTCTTCTTCTTCTTCTTCTTCTTCTTCTTCTTCTTCTTCTTCTTCTTCTTCTTCTTCTTCTTCTTCTTCTTCTTCTTCTTCTTCTTCTTCTTCTTCTTCCTTACTTGCATCTAACACCAATTAGAGTGGCTTGAATCCCATATCATGTCAAGGCAGGAAGCTCAGCCCTTTCCTTCCACTACTCTGAGAGGTCCTTTTCCTAGTCTGGCAGCAGGCCATCTCTCCTTATCACTTGCCTTTCATAGAGATTTGCTATCTGGCCCAAACAAACAGTTGGCCCCACCCTTTCTTCTTATCAAGAGATGAAAAGTAAGGTTTTTCCCTGAACTTGTAAAAAAAAAATCACAAATGGAAAACAGGCTTACAGCAGAGGCCAAACTGGCTGGAATTTAGGAAAAACTCTGATATAGGATGGCACTGGGTTATTCTTTAAAATCATGCTAGATAAATTCTCAAATTAGATACCCTCAAAGACCAATGTAGAATGAAATTTCTCGTTCTCTACATCCAGGTAGACTTGGTTCTGCAATTACACTAAGGCTTCATTTGAATGGTTTTCACCTCACTGTTATCATCTGGGACAAAAAGGAAGAGGAAGATGTCAGAAACAGGTGCCGTGTCTCATGATTCCACTGTGTCTCTCTGGAAATGCTTTTCATTCCTAGTTATGAAAGCACAATATTGAACTAAAATGGTGATGATAATGGTAAACTGATAAATGGAATGAGAACAGAGCCAGGTTCTTTTGTTGATTCACACTGAGCCGCTCTGTTGGTCTAGGGTAGTAGCCGAGAGTCCTCTGTGTTAGCAGAGCTTGTATTATGCAAGACCTCAAAGATGCCAAGACCAAGTATCTAAAACTACTTTTCTCTTGCTTTGATAGGATGTCATGATTCTATCAACTTAGGGGTGAAAGGTTTTATTTTGATTTACAGTTCCAGAAAATATAGTCCATCATATTGAAGATGGCATGGTAGCAGGAGCCTCTCTGGTCAGTCTGTCACATTTTGTCTGTACATAGGAAACCGAGAATATTGAAAGTGGGAGCCAGGCTATAAAACCTCAAAGCCTACCCCACTGACATACTTTCTGCAGCAAGGATCTACCTCCTACAGGTTCCATAATTGACCCAAACAGTATCACCAACTGGGGGTCAAGTGTTGAAGCTCATGAACCTACTGGGGACATCTTACATTAAAGCCACTAGAGGTGTGATTAAAGCTGTTATGGATCTTGAATGGGGAGACTGTTCTGGATTCTACTGGTGAAACTACATCTAATTACATGAATCACTTAAGAGTAAGAAAGCAAGAAGGCAAAGAGATAGGTAAGAGAGACAGAAACATAAGGATTTAGCTCCTGTTGCAGGCTCTTAGGTATAAGGAGCCATCTATAAGAATTAAGGCATATGGGAGCTAAGGGCTAACAAAGAAATGAACTTCAGTCCTATATCTATGTCAAATTGAGTTATTCAAAAAAAAAAACTATACATGACCTGGGGCAGGGGGAGGGGGGACAGATTCTCTCCCAGAGTCTGTAGAAAGAGATACAATGTTGCAACATTTTTTTAAATTAAGAGAGCTCAGACTTGGATTTCTTATTCTATTGAACTCTATGACCACTGGTGATGTGTAAGCCTCTAAGTTTATAGTAATTTGTGATAGTAATAACACAGTCAAAAAGAGAGCATATTTACAGTGGTTTGTGCAAGACTTCCCTCATAGACTGGTGAGAGTCACCAACTGTTGTCCTGAGTTGGTGACTCTCTTTGGAGAGCTTTAGGTGCAGCTCTCCTGGAGGAAGCATGGCACTGAGGTTGGATTTTGAGAGTAAAAGGCCTCCCTGCCATGAGTTTGCTCTTTCTCTGCAACCTGCCTGCATTTGAAAATTCGAGCACTGTAGCTTCTCAGCTTCCTGCTCCTCTGTGTCTGCCACTTGATGCCATGTTTCTCCACTGTGACAGATACTCACCCCTCTGGAACTGTAAGCCTAAAGAAATTCTCCCTTAAGTTGTCCTGGCCATGACGTTTTTTGTCACAGCAACAAAAGTAACAGATAATATCCATTTGAATCCCATGTTAATCAGAGAGGTACAGATCTCAAGCCCACAAAGCCGAGTGGACCTTCCACTGCTGCATCTACTAAAAGACAACTAAACAACACATCCTGGGGGCAGATAGCCCAGGAAAGACTGAATTCGTGAACCATCAAAGCAATCTGAAGTACGGAGAAGGGGTGGATCTGTTGATGGATAAACTATCATGTAGTAAATTGATCTTCGGTACTTCCATCTTGCTACTTTGAAACTTCCCTCATAGTCCTCATCAGTGTTCCCACTTTAAACATACACCTCACAACTGCCCAGACTCTGCTTTCTGTTGGACCAAAAATGTCAATACTCTGTGACCTAGATATTCCTCTGTACGAGTTACCTCTGTGTGTACCTGTAAACTAACTATCTAGCAGAACAACTTAAGAAGGATTTATCTGGGCTCATCATTTCAGGGGACCATCATGGCTGGGAAGGCAGAGTGAGCAGTTTGTGGCCTTACACATAGGAAGCAAAGATGATGGCGAATGTCCAGGAGCAAGCATCTGCCCTTGACAATCTGCTTCCCCCCAGCTTGACCCACATCCTAGTGTTCTGACATTTCTGAACTTCCTGAGATAGCCTCACTAGCTGGGAACCTACATATTAACAAGTAAGACTATGGGGGCTACTTCATATTCAAATTGTAATAATCTTCCCCTCATCTGCAAAGGTTCTCATGATCATCTCATAACAGTCTTAACATTTCCTCTGTTATTCAAAATCCCAGATTCAAATTCACTCCTGAATCCCCGGGCAAACCATTACCTGTAAGCTCCTATAACAAATCCAAAATAAAACTGCCTCTGGTGCAGAGAAAACATTTCCATTTCAAATGGGAAGAGTGAGTGCATTGGTAAAGATGGGACCAAAGCAGGGCTGAAAACCAGCACAGCAAACAACAAACCCTATAGCTCTGTGTGTGGCAATGGGGGCATGCACTATCATGAGTTGACCCCAAGAGTGCCTTGTCTCTGATGGACTTGACTTGCTCAGCACACTTTATCTCTCCACGAAGCTGACTCCGCTCATTGCCCCTGGCTTTCCTTAATGGATAACCCACATTGCTGACATCCCCAGCAAGCTGGGGTCTCCATTAATGGTTAGATTTCAGCCTCACAGCTTCATACAATGTTTTCTTGGGGGCTGCCTACAGGAATCCTCATCCTAGCATAGTGTTGGGGTTATCAGCCCTTCATTTGAAATTTGTGTTGAAATTTCTCAGGTCCTATAACTCATGCTTTCTGCACAGGTAAAAAAACAGTATCTTACAGCCTGCCATCAGCTTGTGTATTACTTTACACACACATTCACAGACACACACACACACACACACACACACACACACACACAAACACGGTTGCAATAGCCTCGGTGTGAAGGATACACAGAATATCTCTCTTTTCAGAGGAGTGTCTTTTAAATTAGTTTATACTTTTATTCCTGAAGCCTATGATGAATGCTTTCTAGCCAATTCCTGACATGTTCTCAAGGCAACTTTTCTATGGTCCCAGTGCAAAATGCTTGCCTTTTAAAATTACATCCTTTACCACTCCCCCACTGTGTGTGTGTGTATGTGTGTGTGTGTGTGTGTGTGTGTAGAGAGGAGAGAGAGAGACAGAGAGAGATGGAGAGAGAGACGGGGGAGAGAGAGAGAGAGAAAGAGAGACATGGGAGAGAGAGAGAGAGAGAGAGAGAGAGAGAGAGAGAGAGAGAGAGAGAGAGAGAGAGACTTTATAGCAGTTTTCTCCTCGATTAAATTCATCCATTTAGAGGGAAGCTCCTTAAGACTCAAGATAGGATGTTTACAGGAAGGTAAACCAACAGGATATTCTAAGGGAAGGTAAAACATTCCATCTTGTATATATGTAAGTTCTAAGGACTGCTGAGAGATAGCAATCAGATGAGCTACCTGGAAGAGGCTCAGAGAAATTGAACTATCTGTAAAGAACACTCTCAACCGGTTGAACTGCCTGCAGACTGTAGAGTGAACTCCAGGTTTCCAGCTTTCATGAGCTGCCACTTGTGTTAGAGTAGAATTTTGATGGTGCAGCTGTTTTGGGGCTATTTATGCTTGCAGAAGTAACCCACCCATATACCTGTAAGTAACCCAATAAAACTCATTGGTTCACCAAGCTTGAGTTTAGTAGTATCCATAATTAGTTTTGTCTTTGATTTTTTTTTTTAAATCTGGAGTGATAGAAAAATAAAAAAAAAATAGATATTTGTGCATGTTACTGCAGAAATAAAGCCATATGACAGTCACACAACAGCCACAAGACAGTCATTCACAACCGTTCATAGTACGTGTGCAGAGATCTGGACAATTTGTTGGGAGTTTGTTTATTCCTTCCACCACATGGGTCCCAGGGATTGTACCCAGATTATCAGGTTTGGTGACACATGCCTTTATCAACTGAACCATTTTATTGGGCCTTTCTGTCTAATGGTATTAATATCCTTAAAAGTCATACCCATCCCGACAGCTTCAGAGTTTTTTTGTTTGTTTGTTGTTTGCTTTCCTGGCCACATTTCATATTGTTCAAATGTTTTGGCACTGCTCTTTGCTCCCAATTTTTACTATAAACCAACTTAAAAGTGTCCAACAATAAGCATCCTGTGTGTGTGTGCGCATAAGATGTGGTGAATTTGATCAGTTTCAGGGACTTCCTGAAACTACTGAGGTGTTACTTTCTAAGCTTAACATCAAATGCTCAGCTGTCTTAAAATATCTTCTGCCCAATTAGCCTATTACTTTTAAATTTGGATTCACTCAAGGTCACAGGACACAGAAAAAATATAAATTGTATTATCTACAGCTTTTCCTGTTACTGTCATAAAATACCCCGATAGAACTTAAGAGAGGACGGGCTTATCTTGGTCCACAGTTTGAGGGGACAGTTCATCATGGCAAGCAAGTCATGATGGAAGGAACTTGAAGCTGGTAACTTTGTTCCCACAGTCAGGAAACATAAGAGTAACTAGCTGTAGTCTATTAGCTTTCTCCCTTTTTTGTAGTTCAGAAGCTAAGTCTATAGTATAGTGTTGATCATTTCCATGGTTGGCACCTAAATTAACCTGCACTGGTTAGTTTATGTCATTTTGACACAAACTAGAATCATCTGGCAAGAACAAAACTCAGTTGAGGAGCTGCCTCTGTCAGACCAAACTCTAGGGTATATTCTTGATTAGTGATTGACATGGGAGGGCTAAGCCCACCATGGGTGTGCTGCCCCCTGGACAGGTGGTCCAGGGCTATAAGAAAACAGAGTAAGCCAGGGAGAGTAATCCAGGAAGCTGCTTCTGTCCACAGTTCCTGCTTCTGTTCCTGCTTGAGTTCCTGCTCTAGCTTCTCTCAAGGATAGACTGAAATTAAGATCTGTAAGCCATATACATCCTAGCTTACTCAAGTTGCTTTTTGTAATGGTGTTTGTCAAAGCAACAAAGAGATAAATGAATATCTCACCCAAGGAAGAGAATCTGTTATTAGTATGTCTTCTAGGCGATAGAGCTTCTTAAATCCTGGTAAGTTGATCATAGTTAGCAACATATATAACAAGAAGTCTTGACTCCATATTTTTATCAACAGTATGATCTTCAAGTTCCTGTCAGAATTGCCCATTATGCTGTTTATGGAACTCCCAGTCTTCTCCATCCTCATTCTTCAAATGCTTCCAAATTCCTTCTAAATTGAGTTTCAAAGGTTTCTTTGAGCCACATTATCAGATGGCTGCAGCAGTAACCCCACTTCTCTGGCACCAGTTTTGTTCTTTGTTTTTTTATATTAGTGACATTTCTTATCTCTATGACAAATATCCCCAAGAGAACAAAAGAAGAAGGATTTATTTTGACTCACAGTTTCAGAGATTTCAGTCTATTGTGAAGGGAGAAGCATGGTGAAGCAGAGCAGTTTACAGCGTGGCATCCAGAAGTCAGAGAACGTGGCAAAAAGAGGTCTAGGGAAGGGATGAGGTACCCTCAAGGACTGACCCCTGGCAACATGCTTTCCCAAGTTAGTTACTACCCCTAAAAATGCCAAATAGTCCAAAAACCTTCCAAAATAATGCCACTATCTGAAGATCTAACTTTTAACCCAGGATTTTGGGGGTGGTGGATATTTCATCTAAAAACCATAGAATCATCCATCTTTCCTAGTCAGTTCTTCATACTTTACTACCTGTTTCTCAGCTTTTAAGGTATTGACTTGAAGAAACATCTTTATTAAGCAGTTCCCAGAGAATCAGTTGAATGTATTATTTCATCAATATGATAGAGTTACTTTAAAAGAATATTCATGGTAATATTGAGTGCTGAGCTGGGCACCATGGTGCATTCACTCTTACAGTTCCAGCTAGCATTCAGGAGGCTGAAAAGGTTGCTAGTTTAAGACCAGCCTGAATTTTATAGTGAGTTTCTAGGCTGTAGTAGGAGACCTTGTCTCAAAAGAACAAGTGAAGATGAAGATGACGTGATGTACTGGCTGGTTCTGTGTGTCAACTTGACACAAGCTGGAGTTATTACAGAGAAAGGAGTCTCCCTTGAGGAAATGCCTCCATGAGATCCAGCTATAAGGCATTTTCTCAACTAGTGATCAAGGGGGGAGGGCCTAGCCCATTGTGGGCGGTGCCATCCCTGAGCTGGTAGTCCTAGGTTCTATAAGAAGGCAAGCTGAGCAAGCCAGGGAAAGCAATGCAGTAAGCAGCCTACCTCCATGGCCTCTGCATCAGCTCCTGCTTCCTGACCTGCTTGAGTTCCTGTCTTGACTTCCTCTGGTGATGAACAGCAATGTGGAAGTAAGCTAAATAAACCCTTTCCTCCCCAACTTGCTTCTTGGTCATGATGTTTTGTGCAGGAGTTCATACCCTGATTAAGACAGGTAGGTATAGGAGGAGAAAGAAAAGCAGAAAGAATGAGAGAGAGAGAGAGAGAGAGAGAGAGAGAGAGAGAGAGAGAGAGAGAGAGAGAGAGTTCTATCTTTATCTAAAGTATCTAAAGTCTAAATTCCTGATTTATGGAATTTAGACAAATACTGAGATGATATAAAGGAAGCATGAAGCCAGTACTATCATTAACCGTTAAATGTCCTTTTCCCCAGAATGCAGACCTACTCCAGGGCAAAGGCTTGTCTGACTGTTGCGATATCTATTTACAGCCTATGTTATCATAACGTATTTAGTATAACAAACAAACAGACCCAAAACAGAGTAATGGCTTTAAAAAAAAAGACCCAGGTGCATTTTCTATTCTAAACAGTGCACTAAGCAGGGAAGCACTTTATTGAGGCATGTCTCTTTCAGGCTGATGGGTATCTGTTGTTTTCTTCATTCAACTAAGTGGTCTCAGAAGTTATCCTGAGGTAAGGGCCTCTTCTCTCAGTCCACCCTAAGGAGAAAAGTATAAAATGTTTCAAGCCAGGTCTGGGAGAATATTAATCTTTCCTCATATTTACTGACCAACAAACAACACAACACAACAACAGCAAAACTTCACACAACTTCATCTAAGTCCAAGGAAGCAGGAAATCATGTTCTAATTGAGACAGCAGGGAGAGAAGATGAACAGAGATCTGGGAGAGAAATTAGTCATCCCTACCATGTATTTACGTGTAAATCAATACTATTTCTAGAAGAAGAAAGAAGAAGAAGAAGAAGAAGAAGAAGAAGAAGAAGAAGAAGAAGAAGAAGAAGAAGAAGAAGAAGAAGAAGAAGAAGAAGAAGAAAGAAGAAGAAGAAAAGAAGGAGGAGAAGGAGAAGGAGAAGGAGGGGAGGGAGAGGGGAAGGGAGGGGGAGGGGGAGGGGAGGGGGAATGAAGAAAATGAGAGGAAGAGGAAGAGGAAAAAGAAGGGAAAGAAAACAGAATAAGAAGAAGAAGAAAGAAAATGAAGGAGGAGCTGGCGGCAGGATACTGTTCTTGGCAGGGAAGTAGATAACTGGTAAGGACTAAAATGGTAAAGCTTAAAGTCGGCTTTAAGCTTTCACACATAAGGATCCTAACATCAGTCATTTTTTATAGAAAAAAATATTTTTGTCACTTGCTTAAAGAAGCAGTCCATAGGTATTTTTGATATGCAAACTTTGGCTCTGAGCTTAGTCTCACTGGGCAAAAACTAGAGGCCATTTTGAAAAAGGATGTAGATATTCACATTTATGGCAGACAGAGCTCTAATTTTGAGCAATTATTATGAAACAAATGGGTTTCTCATCCTCTGACAGGACTTGACAAAACATAAATGACAACACATGCATTGGACTTTTTTTTTTTTTTACCCCAAACTAACTTTCCAGGACCTATAGTTATATGAGAAGATACTGAGATGACAGGATTTTGTCAGCAAGACAGAGAGCTTCCTTTCACTGGAATAAGAGAAGTGTACTTTTCAGTTACCAAGTTTTCAATGTTGCTTTCCTGCATTCTGGTCTGACTTTCGTATATTTTTCTTCAAGTCCACAGCAAATGTCTTAGTTACTTTGTCCTATGAAGAGCTGGCCTTGGGTACTGAGTTATGCCATGGTAGCAAGCTTACAGAAAAGTCTGTGACATACTGGTAGTTCAGGAACAAGAAGAAAGCATCCATTTCTAGAGAGGAGGCAAGATCAATACAAAACAAACAGGCTTGGAAACATCAAAAAAGTTCAAGCGGCATGAAGTAGCAATATGTGGGCAACAGCCAAGGCAGGTAAAGGGTGTGTAGCAGTCTTCGAACTCATTAGACAGGGCTTAGATTCCAGATCTCAACCGCAGGGGTTCAGACCTTGAATCGTTTCCTCCTAGCAGAGATTTGAACGTGGGCAGGGGAGATGGCTCAGCAGATAAGTCCCTTGCAGCTCAGGTTCCAGGATCAGAGTGCAGAGCCCTAGGATCTGTATAAAAAACAAACAAACAAACAAAAACCAAAAAACAAAACAAAACAAAAAAACAGGCACCATAGTGGCCACCTGTAATCTCAACCCTTGAAAGGTAGAGACAGGAGTTCCCTGGGGCAAGCTCACTAGCTACCCTAGGAAGAATCGGCAAGTCCCAAGTCCAGTGGGAGACTTTGCCTCAATAAAGTGGAGACCAAAAGAGGAAAAACACCTGACATTACTTTTAGGCCTCTGCATGCGTGTCTGTACATACAGCTTCACCTATGCAGATGTGCCCACATACATGTGAACACGGATGTACATATGTATGCACAGTGCACAAATACACACAATGCGTGACAAAAACAAAAAAAGACGAAGAAGGGAATACCGATTGACATCGCCTGGCATTTGAATACTTGGCCTCCAGCTAGTGGCACTGTTAGTCATCAGGGAGCTTTTGGGACTGTGACCTGGCTACTTGAAGTGAGTCTCTGGGGTTGGGCCCTGAAGATGACACCTGCTTCTAGTTCTTGGTTGACAAAGGTGCAAGAAGCCATGGAGTAAGTCCTCCCCTATCACAGGCTGAGCTGCCCAGCCACCAAGCCTTCCTTGCTGTAATGAGCTAAGGCTCCCAGAAACTGTGAGCCAAAATATATTCTCCCTCCTTTAAATGGTTTCTGTCACAGAAACAAGGAGGAAAAGAAAAACCTTATTTGCTCTGGTTCAGTCTACTATGTCTGTTGGAATCACTTTTGAGTGTCAGTCTTGTCTAATTACTAGTACAAAACCTTTTCAGATAGTAGGAGTACTTAGATCCAGAAGGACATAAAGAAAATCCACACCCCTTCTAGCAATGAGGAAAGATAACGCATACATAACAGGGTAATATAAAGGGCTCTGGAGAGTCTACCAGTGGGCATGCTAAGTATGGTGGCTGTCTGTGAGACCAACAGCACACTGGAACACCTGGGGCCAGTATTACAGAACTCGTGTGCAAGGTAGGAGATGGGCATTAGAATATTAACTGTAGCTTTATGTCTTCCAAGAACCCAGCTTTCTGTAGGTTCATATGCAAGTTAGATAGATTGTGTGACTTGTCAGTTTCCTTTCATGATGGTACCTCACAGGATGGCTGCTGTAGAAAAAGGGTAGGGGAGAGAATGGAAAGGCTCTACTTCCTGGTTTTATTTCTGTCTTTCCCAATTTCCAATCCCTCACAATATTACGCCCACCCCTTTCTATTTTCAAAGGCAGGTAGGTATTCCCATAGCCTTTCTAATAAGCCCTCTCGCACTTTCTGTCCAGAAGAGGGCAGCATTGAGAAACGCTCAACACAAATCACTGGGCAGCATGTACAAGCCATCAGCATAAATGTCTTTGTAGCTCAGGCACAGCAGTGTGGGGCCAAGATTGGTTCTTTCTCCGTTTGGTTATTAACTTGTTTACTTATTTTTATTTTGTGCTAGCAGACTATAAAAGAGATGTGCATTTACTCCTGAAGTCATAACATGTGACCCTCTCATCTCTCCTTTCCCTGCCAACTTTCTGAAGAAATAGCCATAAATATTTAGGGTATAGATTTCAATTTGGCTTCATAAGAAGCAGTGCTTTGGCCAGATTCCTAACAAAATGTACACACAACATAAACTGTAACTGTCTAGTTACTCTGAGCCGAAAGAACATAGCAATTCAAGTAAAAATATTTTTCTTCCAGTGTGCCTGCTTTGAGGCAGTTGGGCAAGTGACGCAGTATTCTCCCCCGACCTCTTGTTTTTCTCTCTTGAGTATAAGCAAGTTATTAGCGTTCCCAACACTTAGTTATTGAGAAAAATGCTGGCTGGACAACGGGGAGACATGCAGCAAAGCTGGGACATGTTGAGTGGGGGATAACTAAAATCTAGGGGATTTTTACATCTGTGAGTGGATAAGAGTAACCATGATATTCTGAGAATGTTGAGTTTCTACTCATGTTTTGGGGAGTGGCGTACTGGCAGTCTGCTAGTGAACTATAGTTTGCCATTCCCCATTAAAACTTCCTTCTATTGCAAGGCAGAGGGGTAAGGAGAAGGTGTTCTGCTCTGTGGAAGTGGGATGGGGAATAAGGGATGGGGAGAGAGGCCCAAGTGAGGAGTTGGAGGTCTTCATTTAGGCTCAGGCTACTTTATATCAGTCACTTTATTTCTAAACTCTGGTGTAAAGTGTGGTACAGGATTAAAGGGAGTTTTGTGGACTTCCCTTAAATCCCATTGTAGGCATACTATGTGTGAAGAAACATTGCCTAATTAGAGGTCACACTCCAGTCCCACATTTCAGAGGAGTAAAATCTTAGATTCTTGCTTTCTCTCTCAGGAGTATAACTGACTTAAAAGAGCTCTATCAATCTCCACCTCCAATCTGTGTAGTCGCTTAAGTTTCTTCCTAACGATTTTCCTTTTTATATTTAATTCTTAATTCACATGGGATTTTAATTATCACACAGTAGAAATATAACTTTAATACACAGTGAAGTTTACAATTATGATTTCAATTATCCTCTACATAAATGGCTCCAACGGGAATGTTCTACTCTCCTCTAATCTATATCTTCGTATCTGTGGCATCACATTTCATACCTGGTTATACCCTTAAAGTGTATTCTGCTACTTTGTACTAAAGGGCAAGTTCTATTTTAAATGCTTCCTTGAGTATTCGTTGTCATTTCTTCTTCCAGACAAAATTTTGAGTCAAACTTGTCAAATGATATAAATAAGTCTGCTGTGATATTGGCATCTGTTGATTCCAACTGATCAACTACTCTAGTAATATCCAGCTTTTCTACAATGGGAACCCCTTCCTCTTGGGGATACAGCATGAGATTTGTGTTTAAAATCATATGTTTTCAATCCTAACCTCTCTATTCAACCATGCTAATTTGTTTTAGCCGTGGTGTACATAAGTGGGAGTTTGAAGACAGTAAAAATTTCACACTCAGATAGTTTCTGAATACTGAGTCTAATGTTTATGTTTCAAACCTATGTTACCTGTTATTGAAATACGTATTCTTTCAGATGCTCTAAGAAATACTTGCAAAGTTTCACCTTAGACCATGAATGTAGTCTTATCACTATTTCTTTTGTATGAGCACAAGGTATAAAGGTATATGAAATTAATGGTAACTATCATTGAAAATCAACATGTAGATTGCATGTATCTAAATTCTTAAGAAAATAAATAAAAAGGAAACTAACACTCTCAACAATATCTATCTGTCAATAAAGATAGCCCTTTAAAAATGGTTTAGTCAGTTCACTTATTCACTGTCCAAGACTAATCATAGCATATGATTAATAATACATCATTGCCTTAAAATTGCATCCTGGGAAGTTTCTCACTTAGGTTTCATGAAAAACACTTGGCAACCACTAAGCGTCATGGAGAAGTGGTTAGCTATTATCCTTGTTTATGAAATAGGATGAGTTGAAAGAATAGTGCTTGCTGAAGGCTAAACTCTTTTGTTTCTTTTCCATCAGTATTTTTCCATCCAAATTGAAACTGAATCATTGAAAAACGTCAGCAAGCTAAAGTTAGCTGACAAAAGAAGCCAGAGGCAGAAATTTGGACCCAGAGGTGGTTCAGCAGATGGCCCCATGAAAGCAGGGAGCCCAGCAGGTGGCAACAGAGGCTCTTTTCTTCCCTCCATGTCTGGACATGTCAGTGGTTCAGCTACTTAACCCATCATTAAGGCAAATGTAACTTGTATATTCATTCTGTGGTTCCCCTTGTTCTCATGGAAATAAGGATGAGAAGAGTCAGGGTTGGACAGGAAGAATGAGATACATAAAATGTAAGCCTGGGAGCGGTTCACATTCCCAAGTCACTGAGTACACTTTTGCATAACCAATTTGGATATTTCGCTACCTGTACAGGCTAGCCACCGAAAGTTTTTGGTTAGGAGAGAACAGTAAAATGTAATAAGAAGCATCTTTCAACTTACTGGTTAGGTTCAGCTTATTACTTCAAAGGGAGCTCATGGAAATGTTTGAGCTGCTAATGATTGTTATTTAAAAAAAAAAAATCCTAAGTGTTTTTATTCAAAGCAGAAAAGGAGGGAGGGAGTGCCTGGAAAACAGATATGGAGGAGGGGAGTTCTCTGGTAGGATGGAGTGGCATTTCAGAGTCATACCACTCCTGGGCATATACCCAGAAGATGCTCCAACATGTAATGAGGACACATGCTCCACTAGGTTCATAGCAGCCTTATTTATAATAGCTAGAAGCTGGAAACAACCCAGATGTCCCTCAACAGAGGAATGGATACAGAAAATGTGATACATTTATACAATGGAGTCCTACTCAGCTATTAAAAACAATGAATTCATGAAATTCTTAGGCAAATGGATGGAACTAGAAAATATCCTGAGTGAGGTAACTCAATCACAAAAGAACACACATGATATACACTCACTGATAAATGGATATTAGGCCAGGAGTTTGGAATACCCAAAATACAATTCACAGACCACATGAAGCTCAAGAAGAAGGAAGACTACAGTGTGGATATTTTGGTCCTTCTTTGAAGGGGGATCAAAATATCCATGGGAGGAGATAAAAAGTGTGGATCAGAAACTGAAGGAAAGGGCATCCAGTGACTGTCCCACCCAGAGATCCATCCCATACACAGTTACCAAACCCAGACACTATTGTGGATGCCAACAAGTGCTTGCTGACAGGAGCCTGATATAGCTGTCTCCTGAGAGGCTCTGCCAGGACCTGAAAAATACAGAACTGAATGCTCAGTCATCCATTGGACTAAGCACAGGGTCCCCAATGGAGAAGCTAAAGAAAGAGCCCAAGGAGCTGAAGGGGTTTGCAGCCCCATAGGAGAAACAACAATATGAACCAACCAGCACCCACCAACCAAAGAGTACACACAGAGGGACTCATGGCTTCAGCCACATATGTAGCAGAGGATAGCCTTGTGGGATATCAATGAGAGGAGAAGCCCTTGGTCCTGTGAAGGATCGATGTAGGGAATGCCAGAAAGGACAGTGGGTGGGTTGGTGAGCAGGGGGAGGAGGGATGCAATAGAGGGGTTCAGAGAGGAAATGAGGAAAGGAGATAATATTTGAAATGTAAATAAAGAAAATATCTAATAAGAATTTTAAAAAAAGAAAGAAAGGGGGGAGAGAGAGAGAGAGAGAGAGAGAGAGAGAGAGAGAGAGAGAGAGAGAGAAAGGAAGGAAAAAAGAAAGAAAGAAAGAAAGAAAGAAAGAAAGAAAGGAAGGAAGGAAGGAAGGAAGGAAGAAAGAAAGAAAGAAAGAAAGAAAGAAAGAAAGAAAGAAAGAAAGAAAGAAAGAAAGAAAGATTATCCTGCGGGGTGTTTCTCTTGATTTGGCCTGAGAAGAGGCAGGCACTTTTCCTAGCTAGGGCTTTTAGTTTTCATTTCATTTTATTTTTAAAATACACTGAGTGTAAACAAAGTACACTTAGACATATATAGCCTGAGATTTAAATAAAGAAAAACCCTAGCCTTGTCTATATTATATGTAGTATCTTTAAGAAATGATTCGTTCTTTCTGTGGCTCAGTTTTCTGGACCCATAAAGTCAGTTAGTGGCAGCACTTGCCTCACAAGGTAATCAGTGTAAAGTGCAAAGAACAGTATGCTTGCAAAAAAATACTCAACTAATATTGAGTATTATTGAAAAAAAAAGTGTTCCTACTTTCTCTCTCTCTCTCTCTCTCTCTCTCTCTCTCTCTCTCTCTCTGTCTTTCTTCCTTTCCTTCTTTCTTTCTTTTCATATATTTTCCAGGATTCTTAACAGTTTATGTAGGTCCATGTGCCTGACATAGCCATGAACATAGCAGAGGACTGAATTGGGAACTGAACCAGTATGTGCTAAACTCCTCCCCACATCGGGGTATGAAGAGGGTGAGAGATACGTGTAGAAAGTCACTGAGATTGTAGAGTTCTTCCTACACCACAACACATCACAAGTATGAAGGAAGATGTGGGCTTTGACGAGTTTCTTTGTGGGCTTTGATGAGTTTCTTTGAGTTCCTTTGAGTATCGTTGCTGCTAGAAAATGACCAACAATATGAGCAGCAGAACAACTTCTAGTTCTTGTAACTAGAATGCTTTCAGAGTACAACCTTTGTCTTAGAAACCTCAGTGCCAAGAACAAGTCTTGGCACAGAATAAATGCTTAAGCACATTTCCTGAGAATCCTGTACATTTTGAATATGCACAGCCTTCTCCAGAGATTGCAGAGTAGTCTAAAAAGTCAAGACAAGGTCTTTGCCCTCAAGGCAAAGCAAAAAGACAATCACTCCAGTCTCTTCCCTCATCCACTCTGTAAAGTATGCAAATCAATGCCATTAAGGCTTCAACCAAGAAATATTATATTTAATTGCTAATTTGTGAAACAGAATGTATGCATATTCAGATGCAGAGTGCTCCCTGAGGTCTGCACAAACTGAGAGAGGAAGAAAGGATATCTCAGTAGACATAAATAAAAAGAGAGACCCCGGCCAGTGGTTAGTTAGATGGAGAGGCTAGGGAAATGGCCATGACAAAAATTTAAATTAATTTTTATATATTGCTCCCCCTCCTTGATTCCCTTTATCCTTTCCCTCCCTCCCTTTCTCTCTCTCTCTCTTTGTCTTTCCTTTTGTGTGAGCCAGTGTGGCTTCTGTGTAGAGGTCAGAGGACAGCTTGCCTGAGCTGGCTCAGTTGTGACTCTACCTTGTGGATCCCATGTATCACTCAGGTCATCGTGTTTGAAAACAGACAATTTACCCATTGAACCATCCAGCTAACTCTGTAATAAAAAAATTCTAAGCCTGCAGATATGAATGCTCATGAGTGTCAACACACACATTCAGGCACACACACATACATACACACACACACACATACATACACATATACACACACAAAAACAACTCTCATCCTAAAGAGAATAAAATTATCTATCATATTCTCTCTTCCTGTTGAGTTTTCTGTCAGAGGTAAGAAGCCATGACACAGTGCTAATCCATGGCCATGGACATCAAAGGGGCTACAGGTGACTGTACTGCCTGCTTTTGTGTATCAACTTGACACAAGCTAGAATTATCACAGAGGAAGGAGTCTCTGTTGAGAATATGCCTCCATGAGATCCAGCTATAAGGCATTTTCTTAATTAGATATCAAGGGTGGGAGGGTCTAGCCCATTGTGGGTGGTGCCATCCCTGGGCTGGTAATCCTGGGTTCTATAAGAAAGCAAACTGAGCTAGCCAGGGGAAGCAAGCCAGTAAGCAGCACCCTCCATGGTCTCTGCATCAGCTCCTGCCTCCAAGTTCCTGCTCTGTGTGAGTTCCTGTCCTGACTTCCTTTGATGATGAACAGCAATGTGGAAGTGTAAGGTGAATAAACCCTTTCCTCCCCAACTTGCTTCTTGGTCATGATGTTTTTGTTCAGGAATAGAAACCCTGAGTAAGACAGTGACTAAGAATGTCAACAAGCCAAAGCATAGCTGGTGCCATGGGCACCTCATCAACCACACCAAGTTCATACTGGACACAATCTGGGAGGTGTACGGCTTCATGCTCCACATTCTATGAGTAGCACATCACGGAGCTTCCCAAGGTGTCCAAGGACAAGAGCAGTCGAGTTCATCAAGCAGAGGGTGGGCAGATACATCTGTACCAAGAGGAAACAAGAGAAGCTAAGTAAGCAATGAGTTTGCTTGTTGCCAGGAGGAAGGCAGCAGCCAAGAAAGACTGATGCCCCTTCCCCAGGTAATGTTTGTGACAAGATCCCCCACCCCAAACCCAAAAGAGTACCTTATGCTGGAGTCACATTGAGTAACCATAGCCCGGGATTACCCCAAATTCCATGTTCCAATAGAGAAGCATCGTCTTGAAGTTTTATAGTTTTACAGAACAAAGTCACAAATCAAGGCAAGTGTAAATAAATTGGAGGGCACATCAGAGAGGTGGCTACAGAGAGATGGCAGGAAGCCAGTGGGACTGCTAAATCAATAGATTCCTGTCACGTATATTTTTTTTAATCAGTTAGTCACAGGATGTTAGTTCTGACACACAGATGGGCAGGGATTGGTTGTTTCAGGATCTAAAGTTAGCTCAAGATGAGATAATTATCTTCTAGCCTTAACATTCCGACCTCTGTATAGTCCAGAAGTCTAATCAGTCTTTTTGGTGGTAGCTTCTTCTCGGTTTTCCTTCACTGGTGATAAGTCCTGTTGTAGCTGGACCATGAAATCTCCCCTATGGTTCATATGTTCGATCGTTTAGTCCCTACTGCTGGTACCATTCTGGAAGCTTACTGAGATGTTGTCTTGGTAGAAGAAGTGGGCTTTGAGGTTTTATAGCTTGCCTCTACTTTCTGTCTTCTCATTCCTTCCTTCCTCCAAATGTGGCCAGAAACACAGTAAGAACAAGAACAGAAAAACTTTCCTATATATCTGCAGAGCACACCACTGTAGTTCCACAGGCTATACCCAGCATTTCTGTCTGGAATGTGTTTAGTATTTAAAAGCCCACTGAGGACTTTAAAGTGCCATGAGCAAAAGGGGGTGAAATTTCTTCCTTGGCTGTACTGAAAGTGGGATCATTGGCTGAGAGGCGAATTTGGTTGGAAAACAGTT
This sequence comes from Mastomys coucha, assembly GCF_008632895.1. Taxonomy (NCBI): domain Eukaryota; kingdom Metazoa; phylum Chordata; class Mammalia; order Rodentia; family Muridae; genus Mastomys; species Mastomys coucha. The sequence continues at coordinate 48,477,848 of NW_022196895.1, forward strand.
AAGAGGGAACTCCTGGGACCATGAAGAAAAATCTCAGTATTTTGCAACCTTTTTCAAAAATAGCACTGAGGCACTCAAATAAGGAAGGACTCATCTTATGACAAGCAGAAAACAACAATGCATTCTTACTAGTCATATCTTAGCATTCAAGGACAGTATTGGCCCCAGAACTGAATAGGAGCTGATAATCATGTTCCATTAGGAGGAGGAAAACCAGTGAGAGATGGGTGGAGGAAGAAGTAGGAGAAAGAGGAGCAACAAGAAGAGGAGAAAGAGGAGGTATTAGAAGAAACAAAAGCCAAGACAGTCAAGTATGTTAAATAGATCTGAGAATTGTGGTGCAGATAAGTCACTGAATATTATTAATTTTTATATCATTCCAAGACACAACTTACACACCATGCATGAGTTTTCCTCTAAACTTGTAATGAGACATTTCTTCTTCCCAACATTCTTTTGATTTCTTATCTGTTGTCACAATGGTTTTTCTAATGACCTGACAATGGAAGGAACAGAGTATTGCCTATTCAACACCAGTTGCTATGATAATGGTGCTAATTTGACAAAAAAACCACCTGCAAATCTAGTGAATCATTTTAATGGGTCTTGACAGAGGATGAGGTTAGTTGAACTGATTCTCGGAGTACTGGTTTACAATGTGAATTAAGACTAAGGGTTGGGGTGGAGTGAATCTTCCAAAATGTTCTTATAACAGAGCTATTAGTTCAAGTGAGCTTGGCACGGCTTATCAGTGACCAGGCTAGTGGTCTTATAGTGTAAAGTTGTGGCAGATCTTATAATTTATAGAGGTGGAATCTTACTTAGCCAAAAGAAATGAAAGAGGGTACATCCCTGGCAAGATGTGGTAGGCAATGGGTTCCTTTAACAATACTGAGCCCCCCAAGATGGGGTAACTTATGAGCACAACCAGCAAGCATCCTTTAAGATCTCTAACATGGGTCAAGCACTACAAAAAAAGCCACACTTGGAAAATGTAGGAAAAATTAGAGCTCATAAAATTAAAACTCAGAAACACGGGGGGAAAGACAGAAGAGACAAAGCAGTAAAGGAAGACTAAAATTTGTAATGGGGGAAAACAACAGTAAACAGAGGATTCTGTGTCTATAGTGAGAAATAGTCAAGTTCCTAGAGTCATCAGCCAGTCAGGAGACCTTGTAACGTTTTGTAGCAGAAGCACATGAGACACTGAAGAGTGGCTAGAAGAATCAATCTGCCCTAGATGCAGATTGCTGGATGTACATCTCATATCTATCTCTATAACTTGGGGAGTTTGCATAGGTTCATTTAAATCCTCCAGCCATTTCTACATCTGCACAATGAGATTAGTAATGCCATTTCAAAGAACAGTTGCTGGAAATTAATGAAATAACTCATGTAAAATGTGGCACACGATTAGTGTCATTCTAAAAACCGATCATGGTGTATATATTCGTATATAGAAAGATGGAGGGAATCCCATGGAGGGGGGAGGGCCAGCACTGCAGAAGTTAAAGGGACACTTGTCCCTGAAATATATAGTTTTTGCACAACCTACACCTCTGAGTTCCCCCCCATGGGATGCAGATGGGAAAGCACCCAGTAGAAGCAGCTGGGATCCATTCTCTCTGGACTCCCTCATCCCACAGCAGACATTCACATCAGCAAGCAGTTTCATTCCTCTTGGGTTTACAGTTCATAGAGTGTCATAGTGGCTGATAGACTGCAGCTACCCTCTAATGAAACTTACACAATTATCTTAATTTTTACTTAGTAAGAATTCACTGTACAGACCAAGTCTGAATAGTTTCTGACAGACGAAACAGTTTAATATCCCCTCAAAAAAAAAAAAAAGGACTTTTAAACTTATTTGTCTATGTGCAGGAGTACTTGCTGCGTGGGAGGAGTCTCCAGTCTAAACAACGAAAGCAACTTAGGATTTATGTTTTTGAAAACAGCAGACCATAATCTTCCTCTATGACTGAAGCTCTCTTTTACTCCAAATGTTGAAACTACTGTTTGCTTTTAGTATAGATAAAAATACAAGAACAAATGTGAGCCCCATTCATAATCCATGTCAGCATTGCAGGGTCCGTGCGTGAAGAAAGGTTTTTCCTTGTTCTTTTCCCTTACAATTCATGGCATGTCCGACTTCTTGATTTGGGTCTTCTCTGGACTATGAAAATAACTAAGTAGCTGTGTATTGAGCAGAGATTAAATACCCTTTGAAAGTGTTATTTGGCTTTTACATGATCTGACAGTGAATAAAAATAAGGAGACATTATTTAACTTGTTCCAAATGGCAATGTGTGACCGGAGAGGATCACATGTGTCTATATATTTACTAATCTATTTCTGTTTTCTGCTGCAACCCTTAGTTCTCATCAGACAAGTCAATAGTCACTGGTAGAGAGGTATTCGGCCTCTGCCCTCTTCTTTCACATCTGGTCATTTGGCTCTAGGTCTTCAAATCTTAATCCCATCCTCTTATCAGTCTCATATGTGAGCCATGAGAAACACTGAAGGACATTTGGTATTATATTTATGTGCATGACCAGTTAACATAATAAAGCCCCTTGATTTTCCAGACATGACTTTGAGATAATTCTCCATATGTCTCATGTTTCTGTGCATCTTCCAAATAACAGGCTTATTGATCCATTTTCCAGATTATTTTTAAGGATGATTGCACGGTGAGTAGCCTTGGAAGAGATGGTAGCTTTCCTGTGAGCAGAGATCAGGGAGTTACTGTTATTGTGAAAATTTGAGGTTCCCTGAGCTCAGGATACCTGTTCTGGAACAATCCACCATGGCTTCAGGAGCATCATGGTCCTCCCTGCACTGGCCTGGAAGACTGGTTCTCTACAACTAGCACAGAAATATTTTTCTTACTAATGTGTGCAATAAGCTTTGATGAGGAACCTGTGCCTTCTTCCAGTAGTCCTAACCCTGTCATATTCAATGGACATCAATGTAGGCTAAAATCTTAGACTTTCCCCACTTCTGGTAGACAATTACCAAAATACTTGTTGATGTACAAAAGCCATGGCAACAACCTTGACACATTGACCAAGGCATCTCTCTCTCTCTCTCTCTCTCTCTCTCTCTCTCTCTCTCTCTCTCTCTCTCTCTCTCTCAGAAGTAATCATGATACTAGTCAAAAATAGATGCATTTAATCATGCTCCCTTATGCCATGCACACTTTGCATGACAGCAGTTCTTGAGGCAAAAAGCTTCTGTAGAAATTGAGCCAAACGGAGATACCCCATAAAGATACCAGACAGCAAGGAAGTCCACTTATCCTTAAGACAAAGGGGGTTTTTAGAAGAGTTTACTGAGCAAACATCCATCCTCAAGGAATACAAGTTTCCAAGAGACATTCCCAGGGAGAGAGGATCTCCCCCACCCCTCCTGAGAGTCACAGGTGTATTATCCTAACTGGGAGTAAAGATCAATAGAAACTAAAGAACAATGAACAAGATAAAGTGTAACTACCCATGTTGTAAATTGTAACTTTGTAAGTTGTAAAACTGTTCTGAAATGGTATAAAAGTTTAGAGCCTTGTTTCCTCTTGGTCTCTCTCTCTGGTCACCATTACAGAGATGACCCTGGTATACCAGCTTCAATTAATAAATTAACCTCATGCTTTTGCAGCGGTCTCTTTTTGGTTCTTTGAGAATGGGGTTACCCACGCCGGTTATTACACTTCAAGGAAGCGGGTCTCCTGCAACCCCTAACTCAGAGGTAGCCCAGATATGTCCTTGCGATAGTCTCCAGTGCTAGGTGGCCACCAAGATATGATTTACTATAGTAGCTAAACAAAATTAAATGTTGCTCTCTGACCTCCACCAATGTTCCAACATCCTAGCCAAACCCTGGCTTGGAATTTCGCAGGCAATCTTACACATTCAGACTAATTGCCTCCAGCATTGTTAGAGAGTTAATGAGGGGGGTAGGGTATTGAAGTTTATAGAATAGAAGTTGATAATCCCAGGGCAAGGTCAACTTTTCAGTCACATACAGCAGTTGAATCACTCCTGGGGATTAGAAGAATGAGACCCCTAGGACATGTCTCTGCTAGCCTAGAAGATTAGCAGAGTGGGCGTTTACTAAGGATGGGCAGGACCTTGAGCCAAGTGTGTATGTGTGTGTGCGGCAGTCTGCAGCAGCGAGTATTCGAGTATTCGAGTATTCGAGATTTGAGCCTCTACCCTTCTGGCTGGCTCACCCGCAGCCCCCTGGGACTCCGGCCAGGCCTCGCAGTCCCAAGAGTGCTTGGAGCCTGGGAGTGCTGCACCGATCCAGAGTAGATGGCTGCTGTTTTAGACCCAGTGTGTTTCAGATGGCCTCAGATGTACCTTGACCACTGAGCCGCCAGATTTTTCTTTTCTCTTTTGTAATGAGTATAAAAGTCTGATGCCATTTTGAGAAACACATTTAGATCCTGCACTTCCTTGCGTCGTGTCTGCCATTTTTTAACTCGCGGACATCTTGCCAACTTGATCAGGACCCTGTTTCTCCCACAAGTTGAGAGAGGCCAAGGCTGGCCGGCCTGTGGCACCCTTAAGTCCTTATTCTGGAGCCTGCTTAAGATGTGCCAAAAAAGCATTCAACCCTTAAACCATTTTCTAAATGTTATCATGTACCAAGGATTAAACCGCTACAAATGATTAAGGCTATTTGTGTTTAGCAAGAACATCAACTGTATCTGTGCTCCCATTGTAAAGACTGACTACCTAACCTGGCCCATTCATTTATCCAGATCAGCCTATGTGTTACTATTAAAAAATATTTTCCACAGACATGAATAAAACAGGTGAGTTTCTTGATTTTAGGTAACTTGTCTACTACAGGAAAGGAAAATATTAAAAAATTATTATAGAAAATACTCATAAGTTATGAATACTAGAAAGTTACAAAGAAGATAAACACTCAGAAATACTATAGAAACATGATATTATATAGGATAAGTAATTTTGGTTTTTGTCTCAAATATAAAAAAAAAAGTTTCATAGATTAACAGGTAACTACAACCCATTTTTCTTCTACATGTTTGTGTGTGTACCAAGCAAACAAAGAAGAAGTAAAGGCTAAGTCAGGGACTGGTGACACACTCCCATAATTCTAGCACTCCGGAGTTGGAATCTGGAGGCTCTGTAGATGAAGGCCATCCTTGATTATATAGGGAGTTTGAGGCCAGCCTAGCAATAGATGGGACCTTGACTCAAAAAAAAAAAAAGTTGCAAAAAAAAAAAAAGAGAAAAAAGTAGTAAAATATACGTTCTTCATAAATTTACTCAACTAAAATAACATTTCCCTTGAGTAAAGTGGGTCTTGGAGGAAGATTCTTTCTCCAGAGAAAGAAAACATTGTTCCATTGAGAGTCTTGGGGAAGAACAGTTTGTTGGTTACTACATGGGAATTAGAAGTTGGAGAGTCTGAAAACAGAAGAGACACACTTCATATTCCAAAGCAGCACAGTACATTCAAACCCAGAAGGTTCTTTCACTTTTACCAGCAACGTTTGGACCATACTCAGATGACTGAAGCCTGTAATGACAAGCATTTAATATATTAATTATAAGACAAGTCCATTACAAATGTGAATCATTTTGAAAAACTAAAACAGCGGTTGATTATAACTTAGTAAATTTTTAAAAATCACAAAAGCAGGAACCTATCAAGACTCCTAGGCAATTCAATTTCATATGAATGTATATACACAACTCTAGCAGGAGCTCACTAAACAGACTGGGTTGCCTTATGTTCTGGAACTACTCAGAATTTTCTAGTAACTATACCTGTCTGTCTTTCCCCTTTCTGCATGCTTGTGAAGAACTGTAAGTTTGTACCCTTGGTTTTCTAAGTAATTAATTTATTTGTATTTGGACTCTTCTAAATTATGCCTATACCTTGCCAAAACCTTTACTTTGGCTAAGCTTTGCCATAAAATCTGAATATAAAAGGCAATTTTCGGATATGGATGAAGAAAAGATAAGATAGAGGGATTTGACGAAGTCTTTTTAGAAGCTAATGTTATGTGCATGTGGATTAAAGGAACCTCATCCAGTTGAATTTTTTTCTTTGAAGGTGGTGCCAAAGAGGAGTTTATTTTTCTTTGTAGTAATGCTATGACTTAAAATAACTTACCTAGTAATTAGTTACTTCATGGGAAAGAAAAGTCTCACTAGTGTTTGTGTTACTAGAGACGAAGGCAAAGGAGCCAAGATGCGGTAGACCAGTTCTCTTCATCCGTCAGCAATGGGAGATGTTTATCTGCTTCTCCTTGATCACTCCGTGTGCATCTGGATGAGGCCAACGCTTTCTGCCAAGTGTGCAGAGCTGAGTCTTGCTAGCCAGAAAACCACAGCACTTGCTGCTATTGCTCCTGGCTTGGTGACCCTCACTCTGTAGCTTACCTTGAACAGTGATGGGGCAGTATGAGTTTCTTGCTGCTAAAAGTAAATAGAATGGCAGCTGGGTGTAAGATTCCTACTTTCCTCTCAGAGCCCAGTGATGTGAATCCATTTTCTCCACCTCTCTGTTTCTACTTTCCCTCAACATTTTAATTTTATGAAGCCTGTCATCAAGGTCAAGTGAGAGATTAAGGGACTACATGATGTTTTGAACCATTTCTGGGTTCTTATAAGGGAAGGCACCACAGGTCTGGAGCCTGAAAGGCCTTTTCATGTAAGAAATAAGCTTATATTATCAGGACTTAGAAATGTCCACAGTTATTTGTTTAGTTTCTTTCTTTACATCCAACGATGGCTGCTTCTGCCATGGTAACAACAAAATCTTGATGTTTTCTGTAGGATTCTTGATAAGTGCTGTTTTTCCCCCTCAAAAAAATCTCTTGCAAGATAAAGTAAGCAACTGTCTCATATTGTATTAATGAAGGAGCTTCTCCTGCTGGGTCCACGTCAGGCACCTTTCACCCAATATCACATTCAGAGGGCATTCTTATCTATTCCTAAAAGAATGGGTCAAAGGCATACTGCCTTGAGAATGTTCTATAGAGAAAGCTGTTCCCACTTAGATGAAACGAAGACAAATATCTTCATTTTTAGAGGGTTAACCTAGATAGGCTTAAATTTTTCCATTGACAAAATGAAATGCTATGAACCTACTGTACAAGTTTGTGGTTGTACATATTTTAATCAAGTGGAATACAACCATTCTGGTTGCTCTATTGCTATAAAAAGACTTTTACTCTGAGTACTGATTTTTTTTTTTTTTAAAATTTATGTTGGACTCAAGTTGAGGGACTTTGAAAATTAGAGGTAATTGTTTTCCTAGCTTCAACTCTACTGTGAAGCATTTTATGTTCCTTTTTGGTGGTGGATATGTGCATAAAAATATATTTGGCAGTTGTACTGGCTGGGTTTGTGTGTCAACTTGACACAAGCTGGAGTTACCACAGAGAAAGGAGCCCTCTGTTGAGGAAATGCCTCCATGAGATTCAGCTATAAGGCATTTTCTCAGTTAGTGATCTATGGGGGAGGGCCCACTGTGGGTGTGGCCATCCCTGGGCTGGTAGTCCTGGATTCTATAAGGAGGCAAGCTGAGCAAGCCAGGGAAAGCAATCCAATAAGCAGCACCCCTCTATGGCCTCTGCATCAGCTCCTGCCTCCAAGTTTCTGCTCTGTTTGAGTTCCTGTCCTGACTTCCTTTGGTCATAAACAGCAATGTGGAAGTGTAAGCTGAATAAACTCTTTCCTCTCCAGCTTGCTTCTTGGTCATGATATTTTATATAGCAGTAGAAACTCTAAGACAGCAGTGTAAGTGTAAAACCCAATATGAAGTCGTGAACTTCATCTCCTCAGCCTAGATAGGCTATGCTCAGTAAACAGTTTTTGAATCTATAAGATATTTAGTTACTTTTCTCAGAATAGGATAATGGTCTCTGGCTGTGCTAAAGCTAAATATCCCAGTGCTTTGATTATTTTTAATTTGAAGTCTATATTGGCTGTTCTAACTGTACAGGAGTTCATTGAGGCGCATAGGCTTTCAGTCTCATTAATTTCATTGAGTGGTATCTTTATTTGTCAGCACTTCATACTAAAGTTTTAATACAGTAGAAATTTTAATACATTAAAAATGTTTATACAAGTGCTCATCCCAGAGACTTCTCAGATTCAGTCAGTGTGGAGATCTGGGATTATTTACAGCTCTCTCATTTGTTTTCTTGATTTTATTTTTTTTAAAGAGAGAATTTTTTCCCTTTTTAAAAAGATTCATTTTTAATTTATATGTATGAGTGTTTTGTCTGCCTATATGCCTGTGCAGCACACATACCATGCCCACAGAGACCCGAAGAGAGCAATGGATCCTCTGGAGCTAAAGTTAGAGATAGTTGTGAGATATCATGTGGTTTCTGGGAATTGAACCTAGGTCCTCTGGAAGAACTGCCAGTAACCTTAACTAACTGCAGAGCCATCTCCCCAGCCCAGATACTTGGTAAACAGTTTTTTGAATCAATAAGACACTCAGTTACTTTTCTCAGGATGATTTTTCTGAAGACATAAAAAAAAAAATAGGATAATAGTTTCTGGATGTGCTAAAACAAATATCCTGGTTCTTTTTTGAACTATCAAATGAAGTTCAAAATTATTGAACATTTTCAGTTTATTAAAGTAATAAAGTACTAGGTTGCTAGGAAAAGCCAGCTCTACCAACCTATGTAATGTGTCAAGTTGCTGGGAATTGTGAAACCCTCCCTTTGCCTGGTGTTGCCTAAGTATCTCTACCAGTCAGGACAAATTGGGTTATGACTGTATAAACAGTCCCTAATTCTCAATGGCTTAACATAGCAAAGTTTATTTACTACATATGCTGAGATAGATTGTGGTTTTGCTCCACAGTGTTTTCTCTGATCCTAGACTGACAGAGCAGCCCCTGTCTCCAATGTTAGTTCCTTCAGGAAAGGGGCAGAGGAGGCAGTGTGAACAGACTCTTCTGTGTGTGCCTGTGAGAATGCCTGAATTGATGAGTTATATGCCTGATTCTGTCATGGGGAAAGAGGTCAAATAATTGAGAAAGTGTGCTGCATGGAGCTCTAGAAATAGTGATGATCTTAAACTTCAGAAAACAAACTGAAACATCTTCATGCTAAATATAAAACATGCTAAAATATTATCTGGTACCTACCATCTTGCAGATCCTGTTGACACTGGGTATGGGGTAGTACATTGAAAACATAAACTCCACAAATTCTTGGGGCTCCTACTGAAGGAATGAAAGGCAAAGGTGATAAGTACATTTTCTCGAAGAAAAGACAGATTAAAGAATAAGTGTGGTAGGAATGCTGGGACTTTAATTCATACAGGATGGGTAGAGAAGTGTCTTGGGAGATGTTTGAGCACAGAATTTAAAGAGAGTGGAGACCATTCCTAGTGATGGTGTGTGTGTGTGTGTGTGTGTGT
>NW_022196895.1:48487279-48498890 GCF_008632895.1 Mastomys coucha
TGTGTGTGTAGGAGGAGGAGGAGGAGGAGGAGAAGGAGGAGGAGGAGGACATGCTTTGAGACACAACAGCAAATGCCTATGTCTTGAGGCAAGAACACAATTGGTCTGAAGTAAAGATAGGACATCCAGTTTAGAAGGAAAGGATGCAGAAGATATCGCTATGAATCTCGCTAGTTAGAACCCTTCAGACCATCAAAAAAGCATCAAATTTTCCTGTGAATATACAGGAAACAATGAGAAATATTTGAACAAGGAACTACATGAGCATATTTTCATTTTCAGGAAATCTCGCCATCCTGAGTTTGAATACAGACAGATTTAGAACAGAAGACTGGAGGGTCATTGGCCAGGAGGACACTGTGATAGGTTATTGAAGTGAAAAGTCCTGCTAATTTGTACTGGGATGATGGTAGTAAATTGGGCACACAGTGGTCAAATAGACAGAATTGGCTAGATTTACTGGTAGGTTGTGTGCAAGTCTTAAGAGAATAGACATAACACGCTAGGATGCTGGTAGAGCAACTGGAGGAATTAAAATAAAGTTTACTGAGCAGAGAACACAGGACCACTGAGGGAGTGACTCAGGCTAACTTTTGGACAAATGAAGTTCAAGATGTCTGCTTTATATCCAAGGTTGGATTTATGCATCTGGAGAGACCACAGGTGATGACGTAGTTGCCAGGAAGTCAGAGGTTCAGCCAATCACCTATGGTCTCGTGCCTGCCCCTCCTCCGCCCTCTGTCATCACCAAGGAAACCAGACGCGATAACCCGCCACCAAAGCTGGATTCATGGCAGACGCTCCGAAAGCGGTTTTGGGGCCGTTGGTAGGGGCAGTGGACCAAGGTACCAGCTCAACACGTTTTTTGGTTTTCAATCCCCAAACAGCTGAATTACTTTGTCATCATCAAGTAGAAATAGTACAGGAGTTCCCAAAAGAAGGATGGGTAGAGCAAGACCCAAAGATAATCCTACAGTCTGTGTACGAGTGTATAGAGAAAACATGTGAGAAACTTGGGCAGCAGAGCATTGATATTTCCAACATAAAAGCTATCGGTGTCACCAACCAGCGGGAAACTACTATAGTCTGGGACAAGTTCACCGGAGAACCTCTCTACAACGCTGTGGTGTGGCTTGACCTAAGGACCCAGTCTACCGTGGAGAATCTCAGCAAAAGCATTTCAGTAAGCAATAACTTTGTCAAGACCAAGACAGGCCTTCCCATCAGCACTTACTTTAGTGCAGTCAAACTTCACTGGCTCATTGAAAATGTGAGACAGGTGCAAACGGCTATTGAAGATGGCAGAGCTATTTTTGGGACGGTTGACTCGTGGCTCATCTGGTGTTTGACTGGAGGTGTCAATGGAGGTGTCCACTGTACAGATGTAAGTAATGCAAGCAGGACCATGCTTTTCAATATTCACTCTTTGCAATGGGATGAAGAGCTCTGCGAGTTTTTTGGAATCCCAATGACCATCCTTCCCAGAATCCGGAGTTCTTCCGAGATCTATGGCCTAATGAAAAGTGGTGTGTTGGAAGGTGTTCCTATATCCGGGTGTCTGGGAGACCAGTCTGCTGCTTTGGTGGGACAACTGTGTCTCCAGGACGGACAAGCTAAAAGCACATACGGAACAGGCTGTTTCTTACTATGCAACACAGGTCAGAAGTGTGTAAATTCTGAACATGGCCTTCTGACCACAGTGGCCTACAAGCTCGGCAGAGAGGAACCTGTCTATTATGCACTGGAAGGTTCCATCGCTATAGCCGGCGCTGTTGTTAGCTGGTTAAAAAACAATCTTCAAATTATTAAGAGTTCATCGGAAATTGAAAAACTTGCTGAAACAGCAGGCACTTCTTATGGTTGTTACTTTGTCCCAGCCTTTTCAGGCTTATACGCGCCTTATTGGGACCCCAGCGCAAGAGGGATCATCTGTGGGCTCACCCAGTTCACCAATAAATTCCACATCGCATTTGCTGCATTAGAAGCCGTTTGCTTCCAAACCCGAGAGATTTTAGATGCCATGAACAGTGATTGTGGAATCCCGCTGACACATTTGCAGGTAGACGGAGGAATGACCGCAAACAACATTCTTATGCAACTGCAAGCGGACATTCTGTGCATTCCAGTGATGAAGCCTTCCATGCCAGAAACAACTGCCCTGGGAGTCGCCATGGCAGCCGGAGCAGCAGAAGGAGTTAGAGTGTGGAGTCTGAATCCTAAGGATTTAGCATGTGTCCAGATGGTGAAGTTTGAACCCCAGATCAATGTCGAGGAAAGTGAAGGACGTTACGCCACATGGAAGAAAGCTGTAATGAAGTCTATGGGTTGGGTTTTGACTCAGTCTCCTGATGGTCGCGACCCTAGTATTTTCAGCAGCCTGACGCTGGGCTTTTATGTAGTGAGCAGCATGGTGATACTAATTGGAGCAAGGTACATATAAGATGTCCCATCAATCATGCCTCCTTGTGGATTCCCCAGTTGAGAGCTCTTTACCTAATGAAAGAATCCAGCAGTTGTTTTAATGTGATGCCACTATTTGTACTCTGAATTTGTTTATGTGCTCCTTGTTGCATGTATCTCCAAGAAGATCTGAGATGTGAAATAAAGAAAAAACAGCAGCAATATTGGTTTCTCTCTCTCTCTCTCTCTCTCCCCCTCTCCCTCCCCCTCTCCCTCCCTCCCCCCTCCCTCTTCCTCTCCCCCCACCTCTCTCTCCCTCTCTAAATATTAACCATTTTCATTGATGGTGACCAAGTGTGGGGCAGAATCCCTCCAGGGTACTAACACCCCACCCATTTCTTATTCTTATTCTGTTCCTTGTGATCTTTCATGAAACTGAGATACTGGTGGGGTCAGGGTTTGTACCTATGCATAACACATGCCTAAGGATGGGCCTTACTCCCCTACTACAACGATTAACTTTTTGTTTATAACAGAACCTCAAAAGGCATTTTCTATGAGACCACATAGGATCAAATATTCTATTGAGTTTTTACAACTGACTGAGCTGCTAATGCGGAGCTTTGAGTGCTCTCCTTCTTTCACTAGCATTATTTAGTTCACTTATGTTTACTTTTTACTTTTATTAAACATATTAAATGTGCCTGCGAAATCACCCTCCGTGGTTTCGCATTTTCAAGTGAACCGATTTCCATTCCTTAATGTTGCTCTCTATCTTGCCATTAGGATCCTTTCAAATTTTATTTGACGAATTTTAGCTGGAAGATATGATACTATGGTTTCTGATTGTGGAGTTTGTTATGAGCTTATGTTCAGTTGAATAGTCTACTATTGTGAGTAAGTCATATGCTTGAGAAAATACTCTCTTTTGTGGATGCACGCCCCCATTTTTAGGAGTTTTATTAGATCCGTACATGTAGGCCAATTTTCTAATCGCTTGCGATTCTGAGAGTGTTGTATTGAAATCTCCTAAGCAGCCATCCTTTTCTACCCCCTGACGACATGTTGCAAAGTATCAGCAGGGTACCTCCCTTGACTTTTCATAACCAGCTCAGAGTTCTAGAGGGAGAAAGCCGGAGAGATGAGACCCAAAGATCCTTGACTCATCCGGCATCATGATGTTGCTCCTCTAGATAAACCCAGAGTGTCAGATTTGGCTAGACTCTCTGGAGCTAAGTACCTGTAATTAATAAGCAAAGCAGCTGATATATAACATAATTTTTAAGATTCTCTAATCTGATGAAAGAAACTATATATTCCCTAGGGAAAGTCTTTGAATATATTCTAGGCATTTGTTTTCTTTCATAAGATTCAAGTTTAAAAACAAATGAGCAGATGACTGACAATTATACTTTCTTTTTACATATATATATATATATACACACACACAAATATGTACATATATTTGATTTGTAATATATATATATATTATTTGTAAAGTCATTGAAATTGTCACAGATTCAGAGACTTTTTTTCCCAAAGCAAATTAAAATTAAAATTAAAGTGTATTATAGTTCTCAGAATATTTTCATGTGCACCAAATAATTTTATAATGGCAACAGTCAATAACAAAAGTAAGACTGTCAGCACCATTCTGATAGATGCCACCGACTGCCAAGGATTAGAAGTGACACATTCAAAATTTCACAACTCATCTGTGACTAAGCCAGTGTTGAAATATGAATCTTAGGACAGCAACTTTCAATCTTTTCACACTTTAGATTCTCTTTTGCCAACCCAGAGAGCTGGTGTCTATGAGTAAATTCTGGGTTTCAGTTCACACAGACAATGAACTTTTGGAAATAAGGGATTCTTCAAAACTAGTTACTAAATAAACTTTTGTTGATTTATTTCAAACATGCTCCATTCTTCCTGCTGTCCCATTCGTAGGAAGAGGCTCGCCTGCAGCACCTCCTGGCTCTCCTGACCTCTAAGATCTGGTAATTCTGGCCCAACAGGAATGTGAAGGGTGAACACAGATCCCTCCATTTCCTCCTTGCTGTTTTCCTATAGGATAGCCACACACCTTCACTGTGGATTGAGGTTTCTTATTCAGGACTCTCAGTTCCAAGAACAATGTTCATTCCTTCCCTCTCAAGCTGTGAGTGCTGTGAAACACTATGCACTGTCCACAGCGCTTTCGAACATCCTGCTCACACCCTTATAAATATTCTTTCTTTAATTAATGCTCACACTATCTTGTTTGAAGGTATGGATTCTTAGAGTGTACAGCTTAAGTTTTAAAAGACGGGATAAGAGTAAGTTTCCTAGCCAAGCCAAAAACTATTGGTATGCAGGCAACTGATTAACACTGTTTGGGAAGGCATTAGCTCCCTTAATATAGTCTTCATTGGGGATTATGCATTCTCTGAATCCAAATCATAGTCAGATCCGAAAGAGCTCTAATAGTGAGTGTGTGTATGTGTGTGTGTGCCTCGGGTGAGCTGAGACTTCTCTGTCTGCAAGCCCACTCTTCCTGATGCAAGCTTTTCTGTCCATGTGTCTGTCTGTTTATTCTTCATTCCCTAGCCATATCTTCTCTGTCCCAGTCATGTCAGGACCTGAGGTAGCTCAAGGACCTGACAATCAGTGTGGGTTGCTAGTCCCTCAGTTATACTTACCAATAGATATTTACTCATAGATATTTACTCCTACCACCAACTTAAGAGGTGTAACAATGTTACAGAATATCAAGGAAGTATGTAGATCCTTTAGACCTGGTCTAAAGTACAGGAAATGAAAGTAACCTCTAAGAAACTAAAATTTTAAGTGTTTTGTGGAAAAAATAGCCCCAGTATCTCTTCACCCTGGCCCTTAACACAAAACTGAAATGATGACACTCCCTTAGGAACCTAGAATCTTAAACTACTGGAGGTGGTACCTGCCTGCTATGAACTAGTACAGCATCCGACTCCCTGGAGGTTCCAAGCCTCAGGTACATTTGAGCAGTTGTATGTCAAACTCCACAGCTGATGTGGCTCCACTCCATCAATCAGCCTTCCTACTAAGACATTTCATCTTAGTGAGCCCAAGTTACTGCCATGTACCTCCATGGTACCTAATGATACCTTAGGGTCCACAGGCACCATGCAGTAGTAATGTGCTATCTCTCTAGGGCTTACAATTGCAGAACCCTATTGCTTCCCAAAGTTACATTCTGCTCTGCCCTCTGGGATCCCAGCTTCTGGCGCATGGATACTTTCTTCTTTTCTTCCCCAGGGCCCTCTTCAAGCTATTTCCTGACCCCCAAACTCAGAACCACAGTCGCATACCAACCAGCCCCATTGATTTATGCTAGTGGGATGTGCCACAGAACAATGGGTCCCAGCTTACTGGTAGAAGACATCTATTCATACATCAAAAAAGGATCCCATGCCTCAAGCTTCACATGCTACTTGTAGTTTCTTAAGACTCTAGGCACAGAAGTCTAGTTTCATATCCCGACTAAGAATCCGTGCCCTTGATTTCAGTACTACTATGGCTCCCCATCAGAACCAGCACTTAAGACTCTCTAGTGAAAAGAGCAAAGTAACAGTGGATTCCTAAAGCCTTTGATCTTAGTCATCTATGCAAATATGGTCCATAGCCTAGAGCACAGAAGAACCTGGTGCCACCACTGCTGCTGACCACAGCCATATCAACTGTGTGAAGCCAATGTGACCGCACAGAAGTATAGCCATTGCACCCTGCTCAACTGGAGTGTAGGTGGGAGGGTCCCTCTACCACAGCTGCTTAATAAAGTTTGGAAGAGGTGGCTGAACTATTCAACTCATAGGCATCAAGACAGAGACAAAATAAACATGAACAAGCTAGGGGTTATGAAGCCACCAGAGTAGTACAAAACCTTTCCAGTAATTAACCCCGAGTCATATAATTCACAAACTGGAAAAAAAAACCCTCAAAGTATTGTCTTGAAGAAACCCAGTGAGATACAAGAGAATAAAAACAGACAAAGCCCTGAAATTAGGAAAAAAATGACCTACAGTAGAAATTAAGTAAAAGCATAGTTAAAAGAACCAAAAAGAAAAAATAGTTGATGCATCAGTAAGTGAATGAAATAAAAGAAAATAGATAAAATTCCACCAAAGTCTAGGAAAACAGAATGCATAATTTGTCAATTTGAAGACATTTGATATGATTAAATCAAATAAAAAAGAACATAAAGTTCATGGAGGCAGCCTTGAAATAATTTCTTAAATATTCCTGAGACTTTGGAGAGATGTGGGCAACAAATCCTTAAAACCTCCAAGTCACCAGATAGATTCTGTTTTAAAAGGTCCTCTTTGAGCCATGTTGCAGTACATTCTCCCAAGTTCATGGTGGCTCGTGCCTATAAGCTTAGCATACAGAAGCAGGTGGGTTGCCTTAAGCTGGAGACCAGCCTGGCCTATATAATGAGTTCCAAGCCATCCTGGGCTACCCTATAAGAACCTGCCTTAAAAACAAAACAAACCAAACCAAACAAAAGCTATTTTTTAAAAAAGTCTAATACCAACAATTCTAAAAGTACCAATTGAAATTAACAAGCAAAGCTCTACTTGTAGATTTCTTAGCAGAAATCTTGAGGATGGAAAGAGATCCTTCTCTTTCTATTCCAAATGCTGGGGGGAAAAAAGGCTACCAGTTAGAAAATGTTATACCCTGCAAAGCAGCCTTTCAGAAATTAAAGAGGAATAAAGGCTTTCATAGCTTTTGTGCCCACAAAAGTTAAAGGGATTTATGACCACTAGACATGCCTTTTAATAGATGCTTAGTGAATTTTTAAGAGTGGTAGCCATTGTCATGAAAATATATTATCAGTAAGTGTGATGAGGAGAGTTAAGCATGTAGTGAAATCCAGAACACCCGAATGCAGTTATTACTTACCACTTACATTCCATGTATGCATCCACAACACCGGTGTGGAGAAGGCTTATGTACTGTAAGCAGTGATTAGAACCGAGGCTCCTGAGAAGTGTTTGAATCATGAGAGCTCTGTCTTTAACAATTTACTAATCTATTAATGGATTCAAAGATCAGAACAGATGGGCAACATGTGCTGCAACTGTGAAAGGTAAGGCCTAATGGATTGGAGTGGGTAGCCCTTGAAGGGATGTATATATGGATCCTGGCAAGATTTTTCTACTCTCTTGGCTGTTTGCTGTCGTAAGGTGAATGGTCTAACAGCCATGATATTCAACCTCGCCTAAGGGTATAGCCACAAATCTAACTTATTTGATTAAAATAAGGCAAATTGTGCCACAAGTCACAAATAATCCTTTCCTCCTTTGGCATTATTTCTTTTGAGTATTTATCAAAGAGGTGAAAAATGACTACAACTCTAATACTAGCCCATAAGTCACATATGTCTCCAGTATGAAGGTAATAAGTCAAGCAGTTGAAAAGAACTAAAACTATATTGATTTGTTAAGAAATATTCAATACAAATGTGTAAAACTGTGTCATCATAAACACAAATTATGTTGGGCTAATACGATTCTAGAGTGTTTGTGTATAGCACAAGCAGACTTCTTATCAGCCTAAAATGATACATTGAAAGTTAAAAGCCAAAAAACAAAATGTACAACTGATGTACAAACAATAGAAAAGGGGAAAAAAAAAACAGTGCTGTGGGCCATCAAGTCACATGAGCACACAAACACATCCAGGAGAAAAGAAGCAAGCTCCAGAGCAAGCACAAAACAGCAAAGGGAGTGGTAAGTTTCTGTCCATCCATAATTGTGACCATCCGTACTAAAT
The DNA here is from genome assembly GCF_008632895.1 of Mastomys coucha. Lineage (NCBI taxonomy): Eukaryota > Metazoa > Chordata > Mammalia > Rodentia > Muridae > Mastomys > Mastomys coucha. Next base: position 48,495,479 of record NW_022196895.1, read on the forward strand.
TCTAAGATTAAGGTATAAAGAGTGACTTAATGAATTATAAGACAAATGGAGATCCAACTACATCCTACAAAGCATCCACTTATGATTTATGAACACAGGTAGGAAGGGATGAAAAAATGTCCATGAAGATAGTACCAGAGAATGGGATGGCTATGCCTTTATCTGATGAGATGGCCTTAAAACTTTTTTTTTAAGTTATAAAAATCAAATAAGATTACTGTTAAGGAGTTGGAGAGAAGTCTCACAAAATGCTCTGTCAATGGACCTGAGTTCAGTTCCTCCTATGCCAGGTGGGGCTTACAAGTGCCTGTAACTCCAGCTCAAGGGGGTCTGATTCCCTTTTTAGCTTCCGTGGGTGTGCACATGTGTTTTACACACACACACACACACACACACACACACACACACACACACATAAAGATAATGAGTCAAAATTCGTATTTAGTATTCATAATATATAGATAGCCAAGTTTGAGTACTAAAATTCATAGTAGATATTAACAGATGTAAAACTAGAGATGTAGAGTGAAACGATACAAAGTAGGTGATCTGAAAACCTAATACCTACCACTTTTATTTTTTTTAATTCATTTTAAGTCTCAATCACAGCTCCCTGACTCCTCTACTCCTAGTCCCACCCCCACAAATCCCTCCTCCCACTGCCCCTCCTCTTCTCCTCATTCTCTGAGGAAACCCTCCTTGAATACCACTCCACCCTGGGTATCTAGCCTCAGCAGGTTTATATACACATCTTCTCCCACTGAGGCCCAACCAGTCAGTCCACGTAGTTAGGGAGGGAATCCAAGGACAGGGAGCAGAAATTGAGACAGCCGCTTGAACTACATGAACATCAAGCTACAAATGTGTAGGGGGTCTAGATCCAGCTCCTACATGTTCCGCGGTTGGTGGCCCAGGCTCTGTAAAGCCCCGTGGTTCCAGGTTAGTTGACTCTGTGAGTCTTCTTATGGTGTCCTTGACATCCCCAACTTGCTCCTCACAAGAGTCCTCATGCTCTGCCTGATGTTTGACTGTGGGTCTCTGCATCTGTCTCCATCTATTGCTGGCTGAAGTCTCTCAGGAGTCAGTTCTGCTAGGTTTCTGTCTGCTAGCATAGCAGTATATCATTAATAGTGTCAAGGGTTAGCTCTTTCACATGGGATGATGGGTCTCAAGTTGGGGCGGTTTTTAGTTGGATGTTCCATCAGTCTCTGCTCCATCTTTATCCCTGTGCATCTTGCAGGTAGGAGAAATTTTGGGTTGAAGGGTTTTTTTGGGTGGATTTGTGTCCCCTTCTCTCCTCTGGAAATCCTGCCTGGCTATAGGAGGCAGTCTTTTCAGTTTCTACATCCCCCTCTGGTAGGAATCTAAGCTAGGGTCACCCTTATGGACTTCCTGTATCCTCTCCCATTCAAGGGCTCTAGCTAGTTACCAGAGATGTTCCCTCCCAATTTCCATTCTCACTCCCAGACCTCTTTCGTGCCCCTTCTCCCCATACCTGATCACCCATCCCTGTTCCCCTCCTTGCCTCCTCCCCTACCCAGTTTGCTCTCTCCATGTGCATCATGGAGAACTCCATGTAGTTTAGGGAAACTAAACTATTTAGTTTCCCCTTTCTGAGTAAGATTCACACATCCTCCCTCCCTCGAGACTTCCTTATCACCCAGTTTACTTCGGGTCTGTGGATGGTTAGCATGGCTGTCCTGCACTTTATCGCTAATGTCCACTTATAAGTGAGTATATACCCCAAAGCAAGCCTTACCAAACTCATAAGGATTGAAATCGTACTTAATATTATCTCAGACCATGATGACATAAAACTAGAAGTCAATAACATTAGGAATCTTGGAAAAAATCCACAGATATGCTTAATCTCAATTGAGAGACACTTAAGTGAAGCATTACCACCAGGCACTTAGTGAAGCCTCTTTCTAGACAGAATTACCTAAGGAAGAGACACTTGCCCAGAATGTGCCAGGGTGGGAATCCCAGTAGAATAAGAGGGAAAAGGAACAAAAACGGGGTTCAGTCATTCTTTCTTTCTCTGCTCCTGGCCACTGTGAGGAGCCATACCCTTCTCCTCCCAGTGAATTCAAAACTGGGAACTAAAATAAATCTTCTCTCCTTTAAAGTTGTTTTGTCAAGATACGGCGTAATTAATATAATGTAGTAATGATAAACATGCCCCTGTATAGTCAATGAGTAAAAGGGAAATATAAACACGTCATGTGACAACCCACAATGGAGTCTACACCCAAACCTAAGCACACAACAAAACCAGCTCCAAGACATAAGGTTACAGCAAGAAATGCCTGCATTAAAGAAGCAGTCAAAATAATTCATCTAACAGTTTGCCTCCAGGAACTAGAAAATAGAGCAAAATAAACCCAAGACTGCCAGAAGGAAAGAAGAGTAAAAATCAAAAGAGAAATCAAATGGAGAGTAGAAGCATAAAAAGACAGTAAGAGTGAGGGATACTTTAAGTAAATAAAACAAGCCCTTGCCTACTCTACAAAAGCCAGGGACACAGACACAAAAATGAAAGTGAAGAAATTACAAAATAATCTTCAATGAAAGGATCAAGGAGAATTACTATAAATGACTATATGCTGACATTAGATACGGGAAGGAAATAGTTGCTTTAAAAAATGTTTGACTCAATAAGAAACAAAAACCTGAGCAGATTCTAACATATAAAAAGATTAAAGAGGGCACAAGCTCCACAGCCAGTCCCACAACACCCAGAGGAAGCTCCATTCCCAGGCGCTCTGACACACCCAGGATCAGAGGTAAGCAGGAACAAACATCTGTCCCAACACTGGGAATAACTGGGACCAGCTTGACTAGGCACACAGGAACTCCGCCAGCCCAGTGACTCCAGTTCCTTCCAGTCCCTCTGGGTTAGTGCTCTGAGCAGACCTTGGGTACAAGCTCTGCAGCCAGTCCCACAACACACAGAGAAAGCCACACTCCCAGGTGATCTAACAAGCCCAGGATCCCAGGATCCCAGAATCACAGGACCACAGAGACAGCTTGACTCTGAGGAGTTCTGACACAACCAGGATCACAGGAAGGACAGGCTCCAGTCAGATTTAGCAAGGGCAGGTAGCACTAGAGTTAACTAGATGGCCGGGGGCAAGCGTAAGAAAATAAACAACACAAACTAAGGTCGCTTGCCATCATCAGAACCCAATTCTCCTACCATAGCAAGTCCTGGCCACACCATCACACCAGAAACACAAGATTCAGATATAAAATCACTTACCATGATGATGATACAGGACCTTAAGAAAGACATAAATAGCACCCTCAAAGAAATACAAGAGAACACAGGAAAAGAGCTAGACGCTCTTAAAGAGGAAACACAAAAATCCCTCAAAGAACTACAGGAAAACACAATCAAACAGGTGAAGGA
>NW_022196895.1:48500830-48506054 GCF_008632895.1 Mastomys coucha
ACATAATAATAAAAACACCCCCCCCCCAAAAAAGGTTAAAGAGTAAATTTAAAAAAATAGCTCATCAAAGAAAAGTCTAGGAGTAGATCACATTTCACCTGAACTGTACCAACCACTAGAATAAATATCAATATTTCTTAAGATCTTCATTTAAAAAATATAGAAAGTTAGGAGAATATTTCCAAATGTACTCTATTGCACTTTGATGCCTAAACTGGACAGAGACTCAACAAAAAGTAAACCTACTGGCTAATTTGTATGGCCAGTGTTAATGGAAAATTAAAAACATTCCCAAATTTAACCAAATGACATGTCTTATTGTCCAAACCTCATGACCAAGTGAGATTTATCTCTAGCATAAAAGGCTGGTTTAGTATACACAGATCAATGTGGAAAAACACACTCACAGACTGAAGGGCAAAACCATAGAGTAATACCAGTTGGTCTAAAGGAGCACTTTTTGTTTGTTTGTTTTTTTGTTTTTTTCAAGACGGGGTTTCTCTGTATAGCTCTGGCTGTCCTGGAGCTCACTTTGCAAACCAGGTTGGCTTCAAACTCAGAAATCTGCCTACCTCTGCCTCCCAAGTGCTGGGATTAAAGGCGTGTGCCACCATCGCTGGGCTAAAGGAGCACTTTTCACAGTTGAGTGTGAAACTCTGAACTTTATAAAACTTTTTATTAGCTTATTTAATTTAGGCATGAAAGGACATTTCATCAATGTGATAAAGACACTTATGAAAACCTCACAGCACACATCAAGAAATAAAGGTCTTCAGAAAGAAAGAGATTAAATTCCTCTATATAGATAGCAACATCTCTGATGAACAGGAACTCCAAACGCTCCACCAAAACCCAACAGCTTTTAGATCTGCTAAATGAATTCAAGATTTCAGGATAGGAATCATTCAACACTTCATAGCATGTCTACTCACCAGCAAAGACCAAGCTGAGCAGTTACAACAACATTAAAATGAATTACTTATGGATAGACTTAACCAAGAATGTGAAATATGAGTTAACACTTAGAAAATATAAAATGTTGAAGATATGGAAAAAATAGTCATCCCATGCTCATAAATTGAAAAAGTGCAGACTGTTAAAATGCTAATGGCTTCATGTGCATGCACACGCATGTAAGTGCACACACATGTTTTATACTACATATTATATATTTTATCTATATTATGTACATTATATAATATATGCTGGAATCAATCAAAATCCTAAATACCAAAGAAATCTTAAATACCACAGAACCAGAAAGAAAACATCCTGAAGTTTTCATGGAGCCAGAAAAGACTGTGACTAGCAAAAGCTATTCTAAAGGTGTTTTAGTCAGGGTTTCTATTCCTGCACAAACATCATGACCAAGAAGCAAGTTGGGGAGGAAAGGGTTTATTCAGCTTACACTTCCACATTATTGTTCATCACCAAAGGAAGTCAGGACTGGAACTCAAGCAGGACAGGAAGCAGGAGCTGATGCAGAGGCCATGGAGGGATATGACTTACTGGCTTGCTTCCCCTGGCTTGCTCAGCCTGCTTCCTTATAGAACTCAAGACCACCAGCCCAGGGATGGCACCACCCACAATGGGACCTCCTCCCTTGATTACTAATTGAGAAAATGCCTTACAGCTGGATCTCATGGAGGCTTTTCCTCAACAGAGGCTCCTTTCTCTGTGATGATTCCAACTTGTGTCAACTTGACACACATGGCCAGTACAAAAGGAAATAAAAGTTGGAGGTATCACATATGCATGCTGCATTAAAATTGCACCATAAAATGGTGGCAATCAAAACCTTTAGGTACCTGCATAAAAGCAGATATAGAAACTAGTAGAATAGACCAGTGTTCCAAAATAAGTTTACATCTATAGCGACAACTCTATTTGGAAAGGACACAATAAGGAAAAGTTAATTTTTTCAATAAAGAATACTGAGAAAATTGGATATCCATATGAAAAATAATGAAACTGAACCTTTATGCACAGACTCAAAAGTGGATTAAAGACCTAAATATAAGATCAGAAACTATAAAACTCTTAGAAGAGAACACTGAGGGAAAGCCTTCTAAACATTGGCCTTGGCAGTGATATGTTCGCCTGTAACACCAAAAATACACTCACTATAAAAGCAAACATAAAATTAATGGAGCTGACTCCAACTATAAAATTTCTGCATAGCAAAGTAAATGATCAACAAGATTAAATTGTAGCCTCAGGCTGGGAAAAATATTTGTAATCCACATATTTAATAAGCACTCAATATCAAAACAATATAAGAACTCACATGACTTATAAAGAATTACCCACCTAAAAATTAGCGAAATAGAGATCTCTCCAGTGAAAGAATAACAATTGCCAACAGGCATTGAATTTTACTTATCATTAATCCTTAGGCAAATGCAGAACTAAATTACTGGGAGCTACCACATGACAACGAATAGAGTGGCCATTTCCCTAATATCAAACAAATGCTGGCCAGGAAGTAGAGAAAAGAGTCCGTGTCCACTGGGGAAGGAAATGCAGACTGGTACAACCATTGTAGGGAAAAAAATGAAGGTTTCATAAGAAATTAAAGCTATGTGCTTTCTTTTGGGTAACCACCCCCGGGAAATATAAACATCATTTTGTTAAGCTATCTGCAGTTCCCAGGCTTCCACATCTGCCAAAATCTAGAAACTGAGCTCTTTCCCCCCTCTTTCTCTCTCTCACATTCTCTCCCTCCCCCTTCCTCTTCCCCTCTCCCCTTCCTCTTCCCCTCCCCCTCTCCTTCTTCTTCTTCCTCTCCGTGTGTGTGTGTGTGTGTGTGTGTGTGTGTGTGTGTGTGTATGAACATGCATGCAATTATTATTAGCAATAAAGAAAAACAGGGCCTTCCCATTTGTCATAACATGAGCGAGAGTGGAGGACATTACGCTAAGTAAAATAAAACAGACACACAAAGACAAATGTCTTTCTGGAGATTTCCAGGGTGCTATGGGATCTGCCACATAAATATATACCAAAACGGCCACAGACAAGAGACTATATTGCATTCTTGGTTAAGATGGGATTGTGATCAACTGTGACAGTTGTTATATGACTTTGCTGTGGATGTTAAAACATACAACCGAGGCTAAGCCATCTGCTCAGAAGGAATGTGAATGTATGTATGCATAAGAGAGGAATTTCAATGGGAGAAGGGACATGTGGATGCTATCTTCTACATTAGCTTCGACTTGGCAGCAAAAGCAGAAACGGGTGGATGAAATGGAGGTATTGGCTTGCCATTTTTAGAGCTGGCACAATTCGAGGGAAAGAGTGCAAGTTACGTGTGTGCTAAAGATCCGTTTCTAAGATTGAAGGGGAAGAGTCGGGCAATGAAGAGGCAAAGGGTGAGGTGCAGTGACCTTGGCTATCTCTCCAGCTCAACCTTTAATGTAGAGAGAGGAAAAACCCACGATTCAGCATGAGGATGACAGCCTTAAGGATAGTCTAGTGAAGAAAGCTGTGATAATTAGGGACCACTCTGCATCAAGACCACTCAAATTGAGGAAGATTTTAAATGGAGTGAAATAGCTTCTCACAGCTTGGTCCATGCGGCAGTGGAACTTGGGGATGGACAGGATCAATCTGCATGCTGTAGAAGGAGAAGCTGAAAAATATAACTACCCATCTTGCCTTGAGACAAAGGCTGCGATCCTATGCAGCAATACAATGGAAATAAGTCCCTAATAAAGGCCTGTATGGATGCTTGATTATCACTGGCTGGGGTTCCCATGAATATCAAGGACCAGAAGACAAAACAGAGAAGGAGGGTATTGGGTGAGAGAAGTGGACATGAGAGAGATGACATTTAATGCTTACTGAGTCAGACAGGATTGTGTGAAAGTCAATTCACACTGTTTTTTGGGGGAGGGGCATCAGTGGCTTTTCTGAGCTCCATGGTGGAATTTGGTCATTATGGGGTAGGTAGATTGGAATGACTTAGGCTGCTGTGTGAATCAAATCCATAAAATGCTAAAGCAGTCAAGGGCGAATAGCAAAGAGGAATCACAGAAAAGGGGTCTGTCCCAGTCTCTCAAGGACAAATGTGCCAAAGTTTATGTGACTCAAGTTCTGAGGAAAAAAATAATGGAAAGCCAATGGCTGCCTCCTTTAAGTCATCTGCACTCCTCTAGGTAACCCCTTATCTGTGCTCACATAAGTACCCCCAATAAGTTCTTTGGTACTCATCTCTTGTCAATGAGGAGAATATACATTTGTTCACGTTGGCCCAGGAAAACTCATGCAACTGAATCAAGTATGTGAATGAACAGAAGCTCTCATTTCTGATGAGAATACAAAACAGAACAGACACTTTCAAAGCGGTTTTTCCCATTTTTTTTTTTAAAAAACAAAAGCAAGCATTACTCCTCCATCCAACACAGAAATGCTTCTCATTAGTGTTCACCCAAGAGAGTGGGACCTTGTTTTCACACAAAATCCTGCACTCACTCCTTGAGGTTTGCTCTTTTGCTGTGGATTGTAATACAAGTGACTCTATGTGACCTTGCCTGCCCCCAAGTTATTTCTGATTGGCAAATAAAGATGCCAACAGCTAATACCTGGGCAGAATAATCATAGGTGGGGTTTAGGGTTCTTGACTTTGGGGGGTCAGAGGAGAATACCAGGAAGGAGGTAAAGAGGAAAGAGAAGCTGCCACAGGTTAGGTGAATCATGAAAATATGGCCCCCAAGAGCTGACCAATTGGAGTTGAGAGCAGCCCAGATGAAACATAGTAAGTAATAACTCAGAACTATTGACAAGAAAGTAGATTCTAATAGTTTAGAAGGTAGACATCAGCTCTTGTGCAGTTTAAGGCTTATTGTAAATATAAACGTTGTATATGTGTGTTTTATCTGGGAACTAAATGGTCAAAGGTGGGATAAAAACCCTGAATTGGAATTAAAAATTTCTACAATATTCACATTCCAGACTGGATTCATGCATAATTGTCAAAACATGAGTGACATCATTCAGGATACCCTGCCCTGTTTCTGTAATACTGCAGTTGGATTTTATTTTGATGTCTTGTTTGATAGACTACCCTTTTTTTTTGTAGATGTTACTATCAAATATTACCATCCATTTTTATTTTTATACTTAGAATATCTGTTTTCATATAAAGTAAAACATTTGTTTTCAAATTCAAAATTTGTTCTTAGGATATTCCATAAGTAAAAATGCATGCTTTCTCATTATT
>NW_022196895.1:48506064-48565856 GCF_008632895.1 Mastomys coucha
AAAAAAAAAAAAAAAAAAAAGAGTCATCAGTTCAACCTTAATTGCACTGTCCTTGTAAGGTAAATCCCTCACTACTTAAGATTTAGCGAGGTGCAATCTTGAGCCATAGGCCCTGTAAGATGGCTAGGTTCTATGTCAAATTGATATGTGCTAGGATTATCTGAGAAGAGGAAACCTCTACTGAGAAAAATACCTTCATAAAACTGGCGTATGGGCAAGTTTGTGGGGCATTTTCCTGATTGGCAATGGATATGGAACAGTCCATCCCACGGTGGGCTGTGACACCCTTGTATGGGTATTTCTGAATTGTGTGAGAAAGTAGGCTGAGCAAGCCATAAGAAGCAAACCAGTAGGCAGTGTTTGTGCCAGTTTTCTGCCTCGGTTCCTATTTCCAGGTTCTTACCTTCCATTTGGTTCCTGCCTTACATTCCTGTCCTGACTTCCTGCTGAACTGTGACATGGAAGCGTAAAACTGAAGCAAGCCCTGTCTTCTCCAAGCTGCTCTTTGGTCAGGGTGTTGTTTTTTTTCTCACAGTCACAAAAACCTTAAGACATCCTCTTGTCAACGGTATGGTTTGTAGGCAAGAGCAAAGTGCTGGGACTCTGTTCTCTTTGAGAGCACTGGGCAGATGACTCAGTTGGTGAATGCTTACCCCTCAAGCTTGAGGAACTGAATCTAGAAAAATAAAAAAACAAAAAACAAAAAACAAAACCAAACAGGTGCAGCAGCTTGGAGGATCTATAATCCTGGCACTGAAGAAGCAGAGACATGAGGATCCCTAGGGAAATAGTTTCTTAAAACGTAGGTTCTCACTTAGGCAAAGTGATGGCTTGTTTTCCTTGAGGGTCTGGGTGAACTTAAGCATTAGACAGCCTGACCTTAGTTTTCAACACTGATAATATCTGAAGGCCTTTTTTTTTTTTCGTGGATGAATACTGAATTCACTTTGTGTTACAAATATCTTAAGTGATTTTTACATTTTTAAGCTTCGCATGCCCTCAGTAACTCCAGGCCAGTTGCCAGATGAACTTGGCTATGTTAAGCTAAGTGGAATTTGGAAAGCAGGGTTTATGAGCAAGACTTTGGTTTATTCAAGAGAAGAAAGGGATGGGGGATTTGAAGTGAGGGGGGGAGAGAGAGAGAGACAGAGACAGAGACACAGACAGACAGACAGACAGACAGACAGAGATCCTTTCACATTTCCACCTTGTTTTTCACAGATTTTCCTGCACACCCCCCCTCTCTGCTTCTGTTGCTCTCTTTCTGTTGCTCTCTTTCCACAGTTGTTCCTCAGGCACCACTGCTTTGAATGCCCTTCTTTTAGCTTGCCTTGGGTATGAACATTGCTTTAAGGGACTTTAGCAGGCAATTTCAAAGTATTACCTCCGATTTCATTTTTTTTACAGAGGAAAACTCTCACCCTAACCTTGAGTTTCTGCTTCTTTGTGAACATGACTTATCTGCCATGATGCTGCCTCCCCCAACTCTCATGAGTCTCCTGACTACATGCTCAGGTCTCTTCACAACAGGGATGCTGCGTAATTGGAGCCTCACACTGGACTCAGTTTCTATAACTCCCTGCCCCAACTTTGGCTGCTGCTGAGGGTCGCTGGAGATGCATTTTTGCCAACCACACTTATTAGCCTATTCTTCTGAACATTCCTGCTGCTTGCAAAGAGGACAGTGTGGTATCAATAACAAATATTTATCAAAACGAAAGAGAGCTGATTGATTAGTTGCTTGTCTCATTTCTGGGACAAGTGGACCCAATGAAAGCAAATCAAGGAAGGAGATTAAAGACTCACTTGGCTTGAAGTTTGAAAAGATGGAGTCTATCACCGCTAAGCGGCCCAGTGGTAGGATTATGGGATATCTGAACACATTTAATCCACAGTCCAGAAGGAGACAGAACCAGAAGCTGGTGCCCAGCTTGCTCTCTCCTTTTTTGTCTCTCTATTCTGCCTAGGATACCAGGTCCTGGGTTGGTACTGGCCACAGATCCTCAGTTGATCTGTTCTGGGAATGTTGTCATAGATATCCTGCACATTCATTTACCTAATGCTCTAGAGGTTTTTCTCGATCCAGTCAAGAAAAACTTGCGATCAAAATTAGCCAGCACTGTTGGTGAAGAACAATTCAACAACCTACAATTAATAATATTTGGCAAATTCACTGAGCTCTGGCAAACAAAATTTCTCCTTTATAAATGCACATACACAGTAAACAACATTTTATTGTGAAACACTGACCTAACGTGTGTTTGATGTTGAACATTGGCTTGACTCTTAGTACTCACAGCAACCTATTCTATAAATCTAGCCATTATCTCTCACTGCTTTAGCTTGCTTCTGAAGGAAGCAATCGCGAAACTGAGGTTCCCTCTTCCTGGACGGCTCTAGTTGGGTCAAGTTGACAAACACTAACCAGCATGTGAGAGTGTCATCCTATGGCTCATCATATTCTTCAATTGTGAGAATACAGAGACTGCAGGCACTGTAGACTTGATGCCTGTAGCATTTTACACACACACACACACACAGAGGGAGAGAGAGAGAGGGAGAGAGAGAGAGAGAGAGAAGAGAAAGAAAGGAGGATGTATATGTGTTTTTTTTGTTTTTTGTTTTTTTTGTTGTTGTTGTTGTTTTTTGTAATTCCTAAGGTAAAAACTGTTTTAAGCTCACTGATTTCCACACATAAAGCTTTAGTTAGGAAAGAAAAGAAAAGAAAAAAGCAACCAAATAAGTTTTGAATACGCATTTACTCTAGAGCATGTGGCAACCATAAACTTGGAAATAAGGAAGAACCTCCATGCTAACAATGGCCACTTCCCAAAGAACAGTAAGAGACAGACACTTAAACAACCACAACAAGGGTGCAAACCACAGCCATCTGCCACAGCAGTGAAGAAGGCCGCAGTCAGAGGACGCCATGATAAGAACGGGGTCCTGCCTCTCAGTGCTGCCTGTAAAATCCAATTTAATGAAGGAAAGGTTCGATCAAGAAAACAAATAGGACTTTCACATCTTTTTTTAATTTTATGGATGCAAAGTAAAGCCTTGGATATATGAAAGAACCAAATAAAGTCATCAAATAATCATAACTTAAACTCGATTTCTGGTCCTGACCTGTGGAGCAATAGAAAGCATAAAGCCATTTGGCAGGCAAGAAATAAATACAAGCAGGCTTGAATCCTTGATTTTTTTTGCCTTAAGTGGCAAAATGCAGATGAGGAGAAGACTCGAAGAGCTCTAGTTGATAAACAGAGATGCAATTGTTTTTCTTATTTATTGGCTTTGCGGGAACATCTTGCTTAGCACAAGGTGCTGTGTTGAAAAAACAGAAAGGCCATTACAACCCTCAAGTGGAGACATTTGAGAGTGGAAGCCATGCAGAGTATACTAACGTCCTCCAGAAAAGAAAGTATCTTGTTTAGAAGCCTGTGCATGGAAGAGTTTAACTAAATAAGGAAAACAGATCTACAGTGAGTGCTAGACCGGCTGCCAGGATTGCCAATAACATGCTGAACCTAAGCAAAAAAAAAAAAAAAAAATCTTGGATGAAGTCCTAAAACACAGTAAATGCTTAAAATCAAATTGATTGGTATCATTATCAATATAGTTTAAGCTTCTTTTTCTGGACTATGGAGGCAAAAAAGAATTTTAGGAGAAATGCCATAACGATTAAAAGGGTGGGGAGGGGAGCTGATCCAGAGAAACTCAGTGGGAGGTCTATATCATACGTTTTGCGTCTTGTAATGAATCCAAAATTGCGTTGGTCTTTTTCCCCCTAAGCTGGTAGTGTGATGTGGCTTTGTTTGTCTATACAAGCTAAATGGGCATAAGCATAAACCAAAAACCCTAACGACAAAACCCTTGTCTGTCTCCAGTACATCTTTAAACTAATTTCTTTTCCCTTTCCATCATCATTAAGGAAGATTATTTAAACAGAGGCATAGTATACTTGGTGAATATCCTACCCTGGGACTAAAATTAGCAACTAAACCCTTGAATTTAAACCTTTCCTGGTTTGAGATCTGATCGTATTAACCTTTCTACCAGGTTTCCTGCTCTGCTGAATCTGATCGTCCCAGGAGATGGGTTGGGAAGGAGAGCCTGTGCGGTGGGGGGTGGGGAGGAGGAAGTGGTTAGGAGGGACGAAGCACACATTTGGCAAGAGTGTCTGAGCATGCAGTGGCTCTCCTCAAAGCTGGAGCATACAGAGCCTCATTGTTATCACATCGAAAAGTGTAACTTCTGAGTGGCAAAAGGCTTATCAGCTCAGGAGTACAGGATAACCTTGCAGCAAGTTCACTTCACAAGGAAAATATACCAACTTAGCATTTGGAGGGGCACGTTTTGTGTTTGGCATTTATGTAGGGGGTAGAGAGTGAATGGAACCTGATCTTTGATTTTATTAAAAGACCCATCTCCCCTTCGCCAGGTCGTGTCAGGAGTATAAATGAAAGCCCTTGTACCATACACTAAGTATGGTACACTAAGGATGTATAGCTTAACTTTAATATCTGGTTGATTGATACAGGTGTCTTGAGTCAAAGTTTCCCTCTGTAGTTGAACTGAAACTCACCGGGTAACCCAGACCAGTCTTGAACTCATGGCAATCATGCTGGCTCAGCCTCCCAAGGGCCATAATCGTAGTCATGGACCACTGTGTTTGACTTCTATAAATCAGTCTGTGTTTGAGTGTTCATGTTGGTGCACATATGTGTATATGTATATGTGCACATATGTGTATATACCTACCAAGTCTGGAAGACAACCTCAAGTACAATTGCTCAGGAGGTAGTTACTATTTTTTCCTTTAAACATGTTGTCTCGCTGGACTTAGGATTCACTGGAGCCTGGTTGATGAGCCAACACCAGGGATCCACCTATCTAGGTCCCTCCAGCACTGAGATTACAAGCATGCACCACCATAATGGGCTTTAAAAACAAAACAAAACAAACATAAAACACAAGTTCTAGAATTGAGTTCAGGTTCTCATATTTGTGCAGCAAACACTTGGCATACTGAGCTGCCTCCACAGCCCTCTAAATCATTTTTTTTTTCATAATAAGGTTTCTTTGTATAGTCCTGACTGTCTTGGAATTTGCTCTGTAGACTAGGCTGCCCTAGAATTCAGAGATGCTTGTCTGCCTCTGCCTCCCAAGAGCTGGAATTAAAGGCATGTACCAACATGCCTGGTTTATAAATTAATTTTTAAAAATCAAATTTTATTTAAGTGAAATTGAGGATGTTTAAATTTTGAAAACAATGAGTGTCATTAAATGCATTTATAAAGTAAAACCTTGTTACATTTCTACCATTAGGTTTTTGGTTTACTGTCGATAGAAAGAGTTAGTAACATATTCCATGTTTATTCTGTCTATAATTACATATGCCATCTAATTTTTAAAAATATTTCAGTGTATGTTACAACTATTATAGGAAACCATCTCTAGAGTTGGTACACAAAGTAGGAAGGAAAGGAAGGGGAAGGAAAGAGAAGAAAAGAAAAAAGAAGAGAAAAGAAAAAAGAAAAGAGAAAAGGCTTTGGGTTCTATGTGACATACAAGATCCTGGTGCACACCTGCCATAGAAAAAGAAAGATTTGTCAAAATTTACCTTTTTTGTCCTTTCTATCCCTGCACTACTTTTAATTATAAGCTTGATACCATCTAGACCCACCTGAGAGAATAATCTCAAGGAGGGACCTTCTAGTTCTGGCTGGGCTGGGGATGAGGGGTGTGTCTTGATTGCCTTTATTGATGTGGAAAGACCTGGGCTGGTACCTGGTGCAGTACCAGTCCTTGGAATTAGAGAGACCTAGCCGAGCACTCAGTATGCCTTCATTAATTTCTCTGTGCTTCAGACTACAGATAGAATGTGACCAGCTCTTTTGAGTTTCTGCTACTTGGACTTCCAATGATGGACTGGAACTGTGAGCCACAGTGGTGGACCCTTTTTTCCTGGATTGCTTTTCATTGGGCTTTTCATCACAGCATCAGAAATGAAAGTAGTCAGTCTTCACTGACTAATAGCTCTCTCCCTTTACTTCATAGGAACGTTTCCTTCTAAGACCAACGGGGAACACAGCCAACAAACCTTCACCACGATGAAGTACACTCATCTTAGTTTGAGGACAGAGGACAAGAAACATGAATAATGAGTGCAGTCGCTCAGTCACCAATAGAGTAGCAAGAGCCATCACATGCATATCCGCAGTAGACTCTTTGGCACTGTGTATTCCTCAATAAATCTAACGTCTTGCTATTTGTGATATTCATGACCCATCACTAGAGATTGTATCCTGTGGGGATGGACTGCTGTTGACCTTACTCCAATCCAAGGGTGGTACCCATATAGAATTTGTAATGCTACAGGGGAAATAGATGCATAAAAATGAATTGTAGAAGGAAGCAAAATGAAAGGGTGCTATTGTTGAACCATATGAACCATGGCCTCCTAGAGCAACTCTCACTGGGCTTTATAAATATTGTTTTTCATTTTCCCTCAAAACTAAAAATAAGTGAGTTGCAAAATACAGACTAGAACTAATGTCAAGTAACTTACCATGTATGAGCGTCAGAGACAACATTTTTGTCATTTTTAAATTAAAATCTAATTATATCATCTCTTCACCACCCCTTCTTCCATCCTAGACCCTCACTCACTGAAATCCATAGCCTCTTTTAGCTTATTATTGTTACATACATACATGTGTGTGTATTTGTGTGTGTGTGTGTGTGTGTGTGTGTGTGTGTGTGTGTGTAAATATATAAACACAGCCTACTGAATCTGTTTAGTGTTGCTAATATATATTTGATTTCAGGACTCTCTACTGTATAAACAACTGGGGGATGGGAGGTGGGGAAGATTAATTCTCCCCCTCTCTGTATCCCTTAGTTGTCCTTAGTTCCTTGTCTAGGGTTGGGCCCTGTGAGAGTTGCCCCTTCCACATTAGCATGCCTACTGGCATTGTCATTGTCTAGGTCTTGTTTAGGCAGCCATATTCCTGAGGTATCATGAGTGTAGCTTCCCTGCCATTTTTAGGAAACACAATCTCACAACAGCCTTCTTTGTCCTCTGGCTTTTACAATTCTTCTGACCCATGAATACACTATTCCTGGAATCTTGGGTGTGGGGGTTGTATTGGAGATTTTTCATTTGGGGCTGGCTACCTCCTGATCTCTTGGTCTCTGGTTTTGAGCCCTTGAGGCTTTCTCTGGGATGGTGGAGACTGAAACAATTTATCCTGCAGGGAAGCTCTCTAAGAAGGGAGATAAACAACTAAGAATATCTCCCTGAAACCAACCAGAGCTGCTGGAACCCTCAGTCCAATGTAAGCAATAAAACACTGGGAGTTTGTGCAGACAAGCTAAGCTGCAAAGATTTTCAGAGAAACCAAAATGCAAAGAAGACTCTCTGAAGACAAAGAAGCCAGGAAGGAATCAAAAGAACACCCTCACCTGCTGAGCTGTATCAAATACAAAAATTCTTATCCTCTAAGTTAGTAAATGACTCCTAGATATATTCCTGGGAGAAATGCATATACACACATATTGTGTATTGGCTATGCAGTATGTTCTATATCCCCAGCTTTTGTGACATGTCACCTATGCTGTGGTGAGCTTTGGTGATGCTCCTCTGTCTCTGAGTCATTTCTACTTAACCCCTCAACCACATTCTTTTAAGTAATCCCAGTAAAACTCATTGGCTTACCAAATTGGTAATGATTTCCTTCCCGATGAGTGGGACTCAAGTCCAATCAGGCAGGTTCTGGTTACCTCCAAGACAGGATTGCCACTACTGCATCTTTAGGAATCATTCCATGTTAATCACTGCTGTGGCTCATTGTCATCACAGGTGACTGTTGGCCACTTCCCTCCCTTTGGTAGATTGCACAGCACCTTCTGGAATTATGAAATCTGATCTTTGGGATGATTTTTAAACATAAATCTGATGAATACAGTGAAGTACCAAATATTATTGTAGGTTTTTAAATGTGTTCACAGATGCTATTGTGATTTTATTGTTCTAATGCTTTTGTCAGGATTAGAATTTCAAAATTGTGAGCTTGCTCTCTCTGTCTCTGTCTCTGCCTCTCTCTCTCTCTGTGTGTGTGTGTGTTTGTGTATACATATTTGAAAGAAACTGTCTAAAATATATATGGATACATCAAAATCCAAGAGGAGCCCAGATAATATTGTAGAAGATGAAAGTTGGAAATTTTATGTGTGTGGGTATCAAGATACATCATAAAACAACAATAACAACCACAACAACAGCAACAACAAAACATTCCAGAGGGATTGAAGACAAGCCCACATGCACCTAGACCTTGATTTATAACAAAAATGGCACCGCTTAGTGCAGGAGAAAAAGCACCCATTTTCAATCATAATAATGGCCTAAAGTGAGTAAAACTTTATGTTCATCTCCTTTCAAATTCAAACATCAAGACTAGGTGTGTTGTATATCTAAATATGAATGTTTCTGGATGATAGAATGAGAACGCATCTTGAGGCAGAAATATGTATATACTTTAAAACAGAACATAAACACACCAAACATAAACACAATATGTATATACTAAATTGCATAAAATCAAGTTCTACTTATCAAAATATGTAATGAAACATTAGCCAGAATGTAGCATATGTTTGCGATATGTGTGTCTTCCAAGAATTCATATTCAGAATATCTAGAGGTCCTTTACAAATCAGGGAGGGAAAAAAAAAACAGATAACACAGAAAATGGGGAAAACACTCGAACAAGAACTTCATCAAAGATAGAATATCCACATGGAGGATCAACATGGAAATGGACTGAGACTTCTTAGTAATTAGGACAATGCAAGTCAAAACCACAATGAGCTGTAATAACTTACCTGCTAAAGTGGACTTAACTTCAACTGTTCGCCTTTAGGTGTTGGGATGGGTGTGAGTCTCTCATACTTGGGTGAAATATTAAAGTAATTCAACCATTTTTGAATGGTTAAGTGTTGTGTATATCAAATACAAAAATTCTTATCCTCTAAGTGAGTAAATGAATCCTAGATATATTCCTGGGAGAAATGCATATACACACATATTGTGTATTGAAACACAGGAACACATGTGTTCACTAGCAGCATTACTTGGAATAGTCCCAAACTGGAAACATTATTCATAATGGTAAGAGTAATAGTTGTATTACAATATAGTTACATAATGAAATACGTTGCCATTTCTCAGCAAAGGAAGTGAATGAGCCACGTGGAACACCATGTTAATAAATGAAACAAGAAAGTCAGGCACCCCAAAGTAAATACCACTCCACAGAAGTCAAAAAAGTACCAACTAGTAGATAGTGCACACACTAGGATTGTGATTGCCTTTGATTCAGAAGAGATCACGTGAATGTCCTCTCTGGAGCCTTTGCAAGCGCCCCACTTCTGAACCCAATGTGTTAACAATGCCACTTGTCAGACATCTATCGAGATCTGCAGTCTTACCTTGTGTACTTTTGTAAACATTATCCATTGTGGAGAATTTTTAAGCAGACACCAGTGGATGAGGGGATCCATGAGAAAGAGCCAAGAAAAATCTCTTTGTGGGGATGAGACTTTAAAGGAGTCTGGAGAATAAGAGGTAGACAGCCAGCAGGGCAGGAGCAGGGTGGGGAACCTAATGCTCTTTGCAAAACTGAATACATTCCCTCATTTTCATACTGAAAGGAGTGGTTTTGTAATTGATTTCATACTGAACTTGTCAGATGCCCAGGAGTAGGACTTCATGACACAAAGTTGATGCACCTTCATGGACTGCAGGACTATAGAGAATTCAGAAGAATGAGATGCCATGGGATGCCACAGACACACCTCTGGCATTCGTTGTTCTGCATATGAGCACTTGAGTTTTTAATAGTTCACACAAGAGATCCCGTAGAATTTTCTGTTCTGCGTCTCATTTATTTTACTCAGAGCAATGTATTCCAGAGCCATCCACATCACATCAAATGGCAGAACCTCTTTCTCTTTAAGGCTTAATTTCATTCCAGTATACATGTATTTTCTTATCCTTTCATCAGTTGATGGACACTTACATTGTTTCCATATCTTGGCTACTGTGAATAATACTGAGATATAAAGGAGCTCTGCCAGGCAGTGATTTCGTGCTCTTTGGTTTTATAAGCAGAGGAAGAACACCCGAGTTCTATACTTGTTTTGTTTTGAATTCTAGAGGATCTAGTAGGTGAGAGCACCTACTCATAGTCCCTTGACTGAAGACTGGTCCTACTGTATCAGAAAGTTCTTCCTTTCCAATCGTAGCTGTAGCCTCATGGGGAACATACGTGCAGCCAGATCACCATCACACCCATGGTTTTAACTCTTATAAGAATATCACTATCTGTTTGCCACAATGGGGCTGTGACACTTTATTTCCACAGATATTATCCCAGTGCTCTCTTTTCTTCCCCGTATCATCTGTCTTGTCTTTTTGACAATAATGGCCACACTGACAGCTGGGAGGTGGGGCCCCCATGTGGGTCAGGTTTGTATTTTTCTCATGAGTTGTAGGAGGTGCACCGCTTCCTGGATCTGCTAGCCTATTTTGATGCCTTCCTCAGCAATTATTTTGCTCAGATTCTTTGCTTATTTAAATATTATTTTTAGGGTTGGGTGGTGGTGGAACACGTCCAACACTTGGGATGCAGAGACAGGCGGATTTCTGAGTTCAAGGCCAGCTTGGTCTACAAAGTGAGCTCCAGGACAGCCAGGGCTATACAGAGAAACCCTGTCTCGAAAAACAAAACAAAACCAAATATTATTTTTAGGAGACCATTTAGCTATTGAGCTGTAAGAGTTCCTTGCAGATTTCGGAGATTAAGTCCTAAGTACACCTTTGCTCCTGGTCTATACATTGCCTTTTCATTTTATAGAGCATTGCCTTTGCTATGCAGTAGATTCTATTAGCTTGACATTGCATTTGTTGTTCGCATTTTGGGTGTGAGCACCAACCATTTGTCGCTAGAGCCTTTATTAACTGTTTCTCTGCGTTCTCTTTAGTTTTTGTGTGTTCAGGTCTCTATCTCGGGCTTTTATTCCACTTGGAGCTGAGTCTTATGCACTGTGTGAGTGGAAGACTTGGTGTCACTCTTCTATTTGGAATCCTGATTTTTCCCAACAGTAATATGACAAGAAACAGTCTGAAGTGGAAACTTAAGGGTTCTTTGGAAAGTCCGTTGTGTTAAATGGTGTTTTCTTGGGGGAAACCCATGAAGGAATGTTTTGTTAAAGTAAACACATGAAAGGACACGTGATGAAGGATATTTTGTTACGAACATGCATGTATTGCATACTTGAGCTCTATTTGTTGGAATTCCATTGATAGAAACACACCAAAAAAATTTCTGGCGGTGTGTTGTGGCTTCTTGTCATTTTGTGGACTTGGGAAGATTGGTAAAGTTATGTTAGCTCAGACAGACTGACATTGAGTTTTATTAAGAGTCATGTGGCGAGACAAGACCGTGGAGGACATGTGATGTTTAGAGGGAATATAAATAGGATTCCACAGACAATGAAAGAGATTGAGCATGATTTGTTTATACAGTTTAATGCTTGTTGGTCTCCCATTTTGTTGATCTTTGTTTTGTTGAGAGAGACATAGTCAAGAACTTTTTCTGGCATTTTTGTTGGCCCTAATCTCTCTTGTTGACTCATGTCAAGGCTGAGGCCTGTCTGTCTGTTAGGTAGTGTCATCATTATTGATTTGTATTTGTTATCTTGACCTTATCAAACAAGATTCTTGGCATGTTTGTGAAGTGTTGTGAGTAGATAGTGTTGGTGTTGTTGACCTGTGAACTGAACTGTTGATTTTTTGACAAGATAGATGAGATTTGTTCTAAAATAACATTTTTAAAACAGGTCCACTTCCCCCATATCCTTTCTTTTCCACTGTCTTTGGTGGCTAGTAGGCTAAAAGGAAGGTTCAAGTGTTTAAAAACTATCATTAAAAATGGGCTTTAAAAAAATTAAAGTTACAACCAACCTTTCCTATTATGTCTTTTTGGTACTTCTTGTCAAAAATTAGCTAACTATATAAATTTCAGTTTATTTCTGGACTCTCCATTTGACTTCATTGAGAGTCTTATTATTTTCACTTGGAAAATAATAAAAAAATGTAGAGTTATGGAACCTCTAGGCTTAAAACGAATAGCTGAAAAGTTTTAAGCTATTAATATAGATTCAATGTATTTTACCTTACAGCTAAGGAAATGGAGTGAAAATTAAAATAGCATCAGTACACAGGATTCAAAGAAAAAATGGAAATAATTGAATCCTCACTATATTACACTGCTTGACCACAGCTATCACATACCAGAAGATCGGCCAAAGAGTTTAGAAGAAAATAAGCAGGAAAAAAAAAATCTGATTATAGCTAGTTGCAAAATGCCTGGTGATAGTAATTGAGTGGTATGTGTATATCAACCTGTTTATAAGGCCACATGGCCCGAGAGCTGTGAAAGAACTGAGTAGACAAGACAAGCGACAGTATGGGGTCTAGAAAGGAAGGACATAAGTCAACAAGCTTGAAGGGCCCAAGTGAGAACATTTCAGTCCCACTTGGGAGGGAGAAGAAAGCAATCACAAGGTTCGGAGGGTAGGGGAGAAACCTGGGAGGAAAGAACTGCAGGGATGGAAATGAAGAGGAGCCTGAAGAAGAGGCGGTCCTGCGACAAGCCCAAGGTGCGATTAAGCTCAAGGGGAGGCCCCAATATGTCAAGGGGAGGCTATGGGACACTCACAAAATGGGACCTATCATAACTGCCCTCCGAAAGGCCCAACAAGCAGCTGAAAAAGTCAGATGCAGATATTTGCACCCAATCAATGGACAGAAGCTGCTGACCCCTGTGGTTGAATTAGGGAAAAGCTGGAAGAAGCTGAGGAGGACCAGCAGTCTCAATTAATCTGGACCACTCACTCTCAGTCTCTCAGACACTGGACCACCAACCAGGCAGCATGCACCAGCTGATATGAGGCCCACAACACACATACAGAACAGGACTTCTGGATCTGGGTTCAGTCAGAGAAGATGCACCTAACCCTCAAGAGATTGGAGGCCCCAGGGAGTTTAGAGGTCTCGTGGGATGGGGTTGGGTGGGAACATCCTTGTGGAGACAAGGTTGGAGGATGGACCAGGAGGGGAATAAAATCTGGAGTGTAAAATAAATAAATAAATAAATAAATAAATAAATAAATAAATAAGTGAAAGGAAGGACATAATCAATGAAGATATTACTAGTAGATTTACAAATTCATATGACTGCATCTGGAAAATTATGTTTTGTAGATATTTATTCCTTAAATACTCTCATGGGGCTAGAGAGATGGCTCAGTAGTTAAGAGCACTGGCTGTTATTTCAGAAGATCTGGATTTGATTCCCAGCTCCCACATAGCAGTTCACAGCAGTTTATAACTCTGGTTTAGGGAATCTTACGCCCTCTTCTAGCCATCATGCACATTAGGCATGTACATGATATACACGTACATGCAGATAAATTACTCATACATAAAATAAATCTTTTAAAGAAGATAGTGATATAACCTTGGAGTCTATAAAGAAGTAAAGCAAGGAAAAGCAGCAGGTATATTTTCATTGATAAAATACTTACCTCTTATCACACTAGGAAGCAGATACTGTATTCTACTAAAAGAGTTTCTCTTTGGAAAATAGGAATGAAACACCTTAGAAAAGAAAAATACATTTTTAAAGACTTATTTATTTATTTTATGTGTATAAGTACACTATAGCTGTACAGATGGCTGTGAGCCATCATGTGGCTGCTGGGAATTGAACTTAGGACCTTTGTTCGCTCCGACCCCATTCGCTCCGGCCCCTCTCACTCCGGCTGCACCTTCCTGCTCACTCTGAGATAATACACTGTAGCTGTCTTCAGACTCACCAGAAGAGAGCATCAGATCTCATCACAGATGGTTGTGAGCCGTCATGTGGTTGCTGGGATCCGAACTCAGGATCTTCGGAAGAGCAGTCAGTGCTCTTCCCCACTGAGCCATCTCACCAGCCCTAGAAAAGAAATCATACAACACACTAATAACAAACTTCATTGTTTTCAATAAACTTATATGCAACCCAAACATCGTACAGAGACTAATAAATATATGATACAAACTTAATGAGCAGGTAGAATAGAAGTAGGTTAAACATTATGACACCATAAATAAAACTAAGGAACTACTTCAACACTTGTTTCCCAAAATTTTCCAGTAGGCCTACATCTGAAAAGTAAATATTAGAAAACTTCAGTTCCCATAAGTCATCTAGAAAACACAAGGCTAACTGCATTCACCATGTTCAACGAATAAAAAAGAAAGCCATCACTTTGTGCCCTGTGAGTACACCCTACTGTTATTTGCCAAGTAAATATGTAAGAGGTTTAAAAACTGATCAGTTGATTTAAAAAGAAAAACAAGGTTGTGAACAAGGTAGAAGAGCATCTTCAAGTCACAACAGTGAGAATCCTCACGAGGGGCATACCTGAAGTGAGCATCCAGCAGGGTTTGGAAGCCATTGTGGAAAAACTAAATAGGAAAGCTGGGCATTTCTCTAGCCTAGTTGGAATGTGACTACCCTAGAGCCCAGTCCTCCTTCTGACTATCCTAGAGTGCAGTCCTCCTTCTGACTATCCTAGAGTTCAGACTTCCTTCTGACTATCCTAGAGTTCAGTCCTCCTTCTCACTATGTTGTAGTATCCAAACACTACAGCAGAGGAATTCCACGTGAAATTATTTTCTACTCAGGGAAAACCAAGAGAATAGGGAAACTGGCCCTGCTTCTCATCTGACTCTGCCCACACTGGCAATGAACTTCCACATAGGTGTTGCTCTCCAACTGGACAAGTTAGACAAATTTTAAGGGCCAGGTCCCTGGGGACCCCTAGTTGTGTGTAACACAGTCATCTCCCCCTTTCCACATCTTCTCTCCTGCCTCTTCTTCACTTTCACTTTCTTTGTCTCCAACCTCTGATTTTTTTTCCTAACATTTATTGTCATCTCTTTTTAGATGCATAGCTCCTTCTCTTCTGTCTTGAAATTTCTTCCTCCCTGACACTCCTTTTAGCCTCAGACTCTTCTCTTCTAATTCTCCTTCTAATTCTAAACTCCAGTTTATTTATCACAAGTCAATGTTTGTAGGTCTCCTCATCACCTTGTCTGTACCACACACATCCTGACCCTTGGCCCAAGCTGACGCTGTAATTTAGACATACACCTCTGAAGAGGCACTATTGTAGAGAAACAAACACTTTACAGATAGTAAAAATCTGGCTGACTAAGCCCTTTTAGACCCGAATTTTACAGGTATATATATATATATATATATATATATATATATCTTTGGAGATTTTTTGCTTTTAAAATATTTCTTTGATTTATGCTCAAAGTCAGTAATGTGTTATCTGCAAAATAAGAGAAGGAAATCCAGTAGACTTCTGTTGCTGGGATAAAACACTGACCAAAACCCACTTAGGAGAGAAAGAGTTTATTTTCATCTTACAAGTCTCAGGACAGAGTTCATCATCAATAAGGGAAGGCAAGGTAGAACTCAATTCAAGAACCTGGACCCAGCAACTGAGGCAGAACCACTGAAGAACTCTGCTTGTGTGCTTGTTCTGTGTGGCTTGCTCAGCTACTTATTCTATACAGTCCAGGTCCACTTGTCCAGGTGAGCACTTCTCACGGCTAGACGGGTGCCCCTGCATCAACCAATAATCAAGAGAATGCTCTACAGAAGTGCCCATAGGCCATTTTCATGGAAGCGACTCCTCGCCTGAGGTTCCCTCTTCCCAGGTGACTCTAGTGTGTGTCAGGTTGACAAAACTAAACAGTACAGGAGTGAATCCTGTTCCATTTAAACCCTAGCCTGGAATTTCATGGGATTGTTCCATTTACAGAATAAGCCTAAAATGAAGGACTTCAGAGAAGCCACCAAGAGGTAACAAGCTGACTGCAATTAAGGCTACCAGGGCTTCTCTAGAGAAGTCAAATAGCTAAAAGGAGGTTAGAGGAAGGCAGAGTGCACCCCCACTCTGTTATACTTGGAAAGAGTCACAGTCAGATTATGGGGAGAAGCCCCCTGGAGCTGTGCTGAGGTTCTTTCTTCTTGGAAGGAATGTAAACATGACCTCACACGCAGTCCCAATCGTGGAATGTACTTTTTTGCCACCCCCCTCCCCATAGGAAGTGGAATACTGGATTCTGTACCCACAGTTACTCCCTTTCAGGTTTCTAATGGCTGGATTCTTATCTTGTGAATTGGCTTATGATAAAAGTGAGGGTTAAAATAGGACTTAACTGTGTTATTCTGGACACATTTTCCAAATGAAAGAAAATTCTGTCATCCTATTTGAGCTAGACTGTAGATATCACTTTCATCTTTTCTTACTGAATCCTGTCAGCTGTCTCCTGACCCATATTTCAGTGTACACAAATGACATGTTCATGGCATTTGACTTGGTGATAGAGCCAAACCAATATTTATATCTCTTTTTCCAGCTTTCTTTACAGGATCAAGGAACCATCATTGGTATGGAGACCCTGACAGTGAAAACAACTAGACACCTAGTACTCAAATATGTGTGGCTTGCTACTTATGAAAAGGAGGAAGCTATTTTGTCATATTCAATCTTCATCCCTTAATGGGAGGCTCAGGGGTATTTTGTCTAGGGTAATTTTCAAGTCAATTCTTCCCTTTTTGTCCAAGGATTCTGCTTTTCTTTTAAACTTGAAAATAACCAATAGAAATTATGTATCACAGAAATATATATGAATTTGTCTAGCCCTTTTATTACATCAATAAAAGCCTGCTACTCAATACAATCCTCAACGCTAAAGAGCTTATGATCAGTCAGCTATTTTTTTTCTGTGACAAGATAACCTGAGAAAGACAACTATAGTGATCACTGATAAGCTTGGATATTTTTTCTAGTAAAAAATAATCAGTTTATTTCTTTGAGGAGGGAAATAGAAATATGAAACTTGTAAGTACATGGTATATTCTTATTTTCATGTATGCTCTATACCTAGGAAGCCAGATCTGCTGTGACCTGTGACAGAACAGTTGTTATTATACATCTCTGTTTTTTTTTATTATATCTTTTCTTTATTTACATGCCATACAATATCTCCTTTCCCAGGTTCCCCTCCAAAAATAAAAATAAAATAAAACAAAACAAAAACAAACAAACAATCGAACAAAACCCTATTCCCTCCCCTCTCCCTGTGCTCACCACCCACCCTCCCCTGCTTACTGGCCTTGGCATTCCCTAACACTGGGGCATAGAACCTTCACAGGGCCAAGGGCCTCTCCTCCCATTGATGACCGACTTGGCCATCCTCTGCTATACATATGCTGCTGGAGCCATTAGTCCCACCATGTGTACTCTTTGGAGGTTTAGTCTCTGGGTACCAGTTAGTTCATATTATTGTTCATCCTAAGGGGCTGCAAGCCCTTCAGCTTCTTGGGTCCTTTCTCTACCTACTTCATTGGGGACCTTGTACTCAGTCCAATGGATGGGTGTGAGCCTCTACTTCTGTATTAGTCGGGGACTGTCAGAGCCTCTCTGGGGACAGCTATATCAGGCTCCTGTCAGCCAGCACTTGCTGGCATCCACAATAGTGTCTGAATTTGATGATTGAATATGGGAAGGATTCCCAGGTGGAACAGTCTCTGGATTGTCCTTCCTTCAGTCCCTGCTCCATAGTTTGTCTCTGAAAATCCTTCCATGGGTATTTTGTTCCCCCTTTTAAGAAGGAACGAAGTCTCCACACTTTGATCTTCTTTCTTCTTTTGTTTCTTGTGGTTTGTGGATTGTACTTTGTATATTCTGATCTTCTGGGCTAATAGCCACTTATCAGAGAGTGCATACCATGTGTGTTCTTTTGTGGTTGGGTTACCTTACTCAGGATGATATTCTCCAGGTCCATCCATTTCCCCAAGAATTTCATAAATTCATTGTTTTTAATAGCTGAGTAGTACTCCATTGTGTAGATGTACCACATTTTCTGTATCCATTCCTCTGTTGAGGGACATCTGGGTTGTTTCCAGTTTCTGGCTATTATAAATAAGATTGCATGCTCCACTATGTTCAAGCTTGAATATTTAAACATTTGGTCTCCAGTTGGTGGCACTATTTGGGGAGGCTTAGAAAATAAGGCCTTGTCACTGGTGGCAGTTTTGAGAGTTTAAATACTCAGGACACATCAAGTTTCCTCTATCTGTTTCACACTTAGGATAAAGATGCACAGTCTCTACAACCTGATCCTTCAGTCAGTCAGGACTCTCATCCCTCTGGAACCATAAGCCCAAATAAATCCTCTCTTCTACAAGTTGCCTTGGTCATGGTTTTATCATTGAAACAGAAAATTATCTAATGCAATAACTTCAAAAATGAAAACTTTATGTTGGGTCTTGGTTTTGTGAGTTTCAGCTGAAGGTCAGGTTGGTCTATGGCTTTGGTGTCAGGAATATGTGATAAAGGAGATTGCTTAGGGTAGTCAGGGAGGATAAAAAAGGTGGGAGAGACAGGGAGAGAGGAAGAGTGAAAAACAGGGAGCAAGAGAGAAAAAGGGAGGTTAGACAGTACCCTTCCAGGATCAGCACTCTTTAATTAAGCTATATTTTTAGATAGTCCATTCAGCTATGTATGAGTTTGTCATACAGTAATTTAGAGCTCCCATCACCTGGTAACCGCTCAAGACCACACCTCTGTATGGAGGATCAAGGTTCAAGAATATTTAAATATGCAACAGCCCAAGGACACCAAAGCGAATATCACTGAAGGAGGTAAAGCTGCTGAATATCCCTGGGCATAGCTTCATTCCTGGTTTTCCACACCAAAGAGTTAGAAAACGAAGAACCCCACAATGATTTTTTTTTATGGTCCGAGTACCTATATTTCAAGCAGATTTGCATGGAATGTTTTCAAGGTGACCTGATGACGTAGTGTCAGAGCAAGATCGGGTGCTATGCCGTGCAGTACTGCGGACCTTTAAGTACTCACACTAAAAGACAAAGTAGGGGGAATTTTCTTTCTAAAATAAACCTTGGGGAAAAACGACCTTAGATTTACAGAAAAGGCAAGAAGATGCACAGATTTTTCATATATAATCTGATTCCTACCTCTACTTCCTGCTCCTCACCACTGTCTGCACCTCTCACTAGCATTCTTCTTTTGTCACAATTGATGAGCCTACACTGGCTCATCGCTATCAGTCCAACGGCCATTGCTTTCACTACAATGGATATTCTAAGTCTTCTAGCAAATAATGACACAGGTTCACTGAAGTGAAATTTCTGGTTTCATTGGGAACTCAGTTATATCATATGATGTTTTGCTGGGGAAGACAGGCTAAAGGACATGTGATGTTTGAAAGGGGTGTGAGTTAACCCAACAGACAGTGGACAGTGCTCTGACATAGGTTTGCCTTGCTTTCTTCACGAATCATCACTTGTGATGACTTTGTAGAGAGAAACGCACCAAAGAACATTCTGGTGGTGTTCCTGGTGACTAATTGCCACGTCCGCAGACTCAGGCGATTGTCAGAATCTCATGGTCACTTCTGAATTGAACTGCCATTGCAGATTCGTGAATGTTTTGGGGGAGCGGATGGAGTTACGGCTGCTGATTCATGAGTGGTGATTGCCACAGGAACTGAAGTGCTTGTATCCCGACAACAAAGACTGGAATCACCCCAAAGAACTACTTCTAAACAGATCCACTTCAGCCTGCCACTACCGTAACGCAGGGAAGAACTGCATTGACACTTTCTTAAGTAAATAAATAAACAAACAAACAGAAAGCAGAAGAAAACAAACGAAACAAAGCTCTTCATCATTTTTCCTCCCTAACCTAGTCATCACTGATCTATTCATTGTGTTTGTAGAGTTTCGTCTTAGCATCAAACAGTATGCACCCTTTTCAGATGCCCTTCTTTAGTTTAGTATGAATGCTGAAGGCTTCTGTATGTATCAGAGTCCACACAGCTCCATAGCTCCCCAGCTCATTTCTCTTTGCTGTTGAGTATTCCATCGTTTGGCCCAATCGCAGTTTATTCATTCACCTCCTCTTGCTTTTAAGTTTTGGCAGTCGTGAACAGGGCTGCTGTAAATATCTGGACACAGCATTTTGTGAGAACATAAGTTTCTAACCCATTTGGATAAACACCAAAGGTCATGCTTAGTAGATTGTAAGAGGAGAGTATGTTTACTTTTGTAGGAAAAAAAAATGAAAGAAGGAAGAAAGGCTGCCAAACATATTCTAAAATGAGGATTCCAGGTTACGTTCCCACTTGCAATGAAGGGAAACTCCTTTTGCTTGCTATGCATTCTATGCTTGCCAGCATTTTATGTTGTCAGTGCTTTGCATTCTAGCAGGTCTAATAGCTGCAAACAAACATCTTACTGTTTTGATCTGCACTTTGACTTATGGCGTGGTATATCTCACCATGTGGTTATTTGGTATCTGTATATTTTTTTGTGAATTATCTATCCCTACATCTGCCCATCTTAAACAATGGATGAGTGTTTATCTTATTATTAGTTTAAATAAATCTTGAAATATCTTAGATAACGGTGCCCGATAGCATTAACTTTTTCTTTTTTTAAGCAAAAGCCTTCATTTCTTTCTTAGGATTTTTGATTTGATTCTAGTTGGGAAGCAGTTTTGCCACCAGTTCTGAACTGGGTCATGAAAGTATATGAATTACTCTGATTTTAACTTAGGTTTTAAAAGACTACCTGAAAATGTTAAGTATTTTTGGTCTTATTTAAACCACCTTAATGAAATGTCACTAATTAATGTTCCTCCTTCCAGATCACTCTCTATTCAGCATCACTGACTGTCAGGTACTTTCTAGGTGCTAGAGAGTAGGAAAGATGGAAACGTAACTTCTGCCACCAAGTCTATGTAAGAAGGTGAGAATAAAACAATGGAGTGT
Source organism: Mastomys coucha (assembly GCF_008632895.1). NCBI lineage: Eukaryota > Metazoa > Chordata > Mammalia > Rodentia > Muridae > Mastomys > Mastomys coucha. The sequence goes on from NW_022196895.1 coordinate 48,527,063, forward strand.
GTTCATGACTCGCAGAATCTAGTTTCACAACAATGAGAAGATTCTGGAAGGGGAAAATGACCTCTTAAGAGGGTAGAATTTGAAAGTGCACACCAGAATTGGAGAGATTTTTAAGGGGCTAGAAGGAGGGAGATTCTGAAATTCTTGACTGTGATGTCTAATTTAAGAATAAAAGAGGAAAAGCCTGAAGACAAAACAAGGAAGAAGACTTACACTTGTAGAAGTTAAGGAAGAAGAGAAATCAAAATAAAAATGGACAGGGTATCTTCGGAGACTTGGGTCATACTCATATCTGGAGTTACCGTGGAAACAGGACTAGAGCTGCTCGCCGGCTCCTTGAGTAAGGCGGCAGGCACAGACAATGAGTCCACATTTCCAATCCAATATTTAGTCTTTGGGACTAATTGTTAACACAGATGCCTTGTCTAAAGTCTGAGGGTTTGCATAAATTTCAAAGTTGTAATATTTTGAAGTTGCGATCTCTTTTCAGTAACTAAAATGCAAATTACGAGATGAAGATCCACTTTAAGTGTAATATCCTTTAAAGTGAACCAACAAGCATCATGAACTGGCTAGACTGCAAGCTGCAAAAAAGTAGAACTGTAAATTGAACTAATAAACTTCTAAAAATTTATTGAGTATTTTACTTCCAATACTGTTCTTTACCTCCTTAAAAACATATATATATATATATATAAAATGAAGGTCTTCTTTTCTCTCTACATTTATTTTTTTTTTGCCATGGTTCTACTGCAAATCCCAGCTCATTTTTGGCAGTGCAATTCTCTTCAGGGAGCAATCTTTCTCTGACTCAGGCATTTCTGCCTTTCGTCTTCTCTTGTGTATGACCTCTACCCAAATTCTCCAACTGTCTTTGAGCTGAAAGATCCCTTCTTTCCTGTGTGAGTAATTCATTTCTCTCCAGTTTGCTCTCTGGTTGAAGAGTCTCGGTCCCTCCTTGGAAGAAAGCTTCCTTATAAAATGTTTTAGCTCTCAACATATTTAAGCATAGTGATTTAGACATGTGTTTCTATTTTTTTTTTTTTTTGTTCTGAGTTGTAACATTCTTGGTTGGGAATGAATACTTAAACATATCCAGAATTACTCAATGTGGAAGTTTAAATAGGAATTTAATTTATTGTGTGTCAATGAAGTAATTCTCATTTTGTATCAAACTTTTTTGGCATCACACACAGCTAAAAACAAAACATTGTTAACCCACACAAGTATTAGTCAGTATTTAAAATAGTTTAGATTGTGTTGATGAATTATCATGCCAACTCATAAATAAACACCTCTTAAAAGGCAAATATAAATGTTGAAACATGAATCTTTAACACAATAGAACCAAAGGAAAGGAACAATAAAGATAAAAGCATTAAACAATGAAGTCAGAAACACAAAAACAACAGAAGAGAATCAATGAAATGAAAAGGTAGTGCTCTGGAAAAAAAGATCAATAAATTGATAAGTCCTTAGTAAGGCAAGAAAAGAAAAAGCGGTGTTCTCTAATATCAAGTCTAAAACATAGACCATCCCCATGCAGCCTGCAAAGAAGACAGGACATCAGAGAGATAAGTCAAGAATATTACAAACAACTTTTAATGCTCATGAAGCTGACAAATCAGAGGAAATGGGCTTCAAAATCAACCTTCCAAGACTGAGCCAAGATGAATTAGGGCAATGAAATAGTCCTATGAACACAGAATTGGGTTAATAATTTGAAAGCTTAAGAAAGGAAGAAAGAAAGAAAGAAAGAAAGAAAGAAAGAAAGAGAGAGAGAGAGAGAGAAAGAAAGAAAGAGAGAGAGAAAGAAAGAGAGAAAGAGAGAGGAAGGAAGGAAGGAAGGAAGGAAGGAAGGAAGGAAGGAAGGAAGGAAGGAAGGAAAGAGAGAAAAAAGAAAGAATGAAAGAAAGGAAGGAAAGAAGGAAAGAAAGAAAGAAAGAAAGAAAGAAAGAAAGAAAGAAAGAAAGAAAGAAAGAGAAAGTGAAAAAGGAAGGAAGGAAACATCTAGGCACAAATGGTTTTATTGGAGAATTCAACAAACATTTAAAGAATAAAACCCACTGTATGCAACCTATACAAGAAAACAGAAAGCAAGCTTCCTGTCACAGGTAGTGCTAGCATAGCAATAGGATCAGACAGAGGTAACAAAGCAGTACAGAATTGCGGGCTAGTATCTCTCATGAACGTAACTGGAAAAAAAAACCGATAAAAGCAATATTTACAAATAAAATCCAGTAATAAACAAAAATAAGTAGAAACTCCTGTACTTTGGATCTGAAATAACTCCCAAAGGCATGTTTTAAAGGCTTTATCCCTGACTGCTGGCACTGCTCAGAAGGGAGAGAATCTGTGGAAGACAGAACGCCATGAGGAAGTCAGGTCTTGAAGATGTGCCCTTGGAGAAGACATTGGGGCCCCGGCCTCATCTTCTTTTGTTTCATTTCCAGATGCGGGAACAGGTTTTCTCCACCACACACTCCTGACCATGATAGTTTCCTTGCCTCAGGTTCAAAATCAGTGTAGTCAAACAAACATGGGCTGAAGCCTCTGAAATCTCCTTTCTTTCCTGAAGCTGAATTATCTCTGGTATATTGTCACAATAATGGTTATCAGAATGACATGTGTAATATAACCACAACCACATTGTACTTATTATATGTATGTAAAACCAGTTTAACACAGAAAAATCAATATAATTCATCACATACCTGGGCTAAAGAAAAAAGTTATATAAATAAATACAGAACGACAATTGAAAAAATTGAATAACCAGTCACAGTAGAAAGCCTTGATGTATTACTTTTCTCATTGCTGAGGTCAAATGCCTGCCAAGAAGTGAGGTAAGGGGAAACGTTTATCTTGGCTTGTAGTCCAAGGGGATACAGGCCGTCCATGGTAGGTAACCCATAGCAACAGGATATGAAGCAGCTGGTCATGTTGATTCCACAGTCAGAGGGCAGACAAATGAATACTGGTGTTTGTCTGGTTTCTCCTTTTAACTCTGGCTAGGTATTCCTGAGGTGTGTTTCCATGGTGATTCTAGGTCCAGATGGATTATGAAGATTGGCCATTACACTTAGTAAGTTACAGACCACTTCTAGTCAACATCGTGTTTAATGGTAAAATAATCAGGACTCCAGTTTTTATCACTTTTGGTCAGCACAGCATCCAAAATATGCCATCTCCAGTAAAATGAAGAAAGGGATAAGAAAATTAAATGCATACATTTTAGAATGCAGTGAACAAAAATCTGTGATTCCTACCACAGATCTCATCTTTGTCTGCAAAGAAAATCCCAAAGAATCTATAGGAAGTACTCCTAATCTAAGTATTCTTAAAGGTAAGTTCTGGGTTGCTAAAGAAAGCAAGAGCAACACAGAGACACCCCATCTAGTCTCTATGCAAAAAGGCTTATACAGAAACCAAAATTAATCTCATTACCACTATCAGTTTTTCCAAATAAAATAAAATAGGCATAAACTTCATGGAGTTGTGCACAATAGCCATATGCTGAGAGCTATAAGATGCTGAGAGAAGAAACTAAAGACCTAAGCAGAAAAGACTGCATTTATTATTTGGAAAGCCAGCATAAAAAAAAACAAAACAAAACAAAACAACCCATTACCCCCCAAGTTTCTCTATAAACTTAGTCCCATCTCATGAAAATTCCAGTAAAGTTTGTTTTCTTTTTATCTTATTTAATTTTGCTTTTCTTTATTTTTATAAGAAACAAGACAAACATATCCTGTTACTTAGAGGGAAAAGTATTTGTTCTTAACAAAGCTAAAACAATCTTCAAGAAGTTTGAACTAGGTAGAAAGAACTACTCTATACAATATTCAGGCCTATGTGCAGATAACGTCTAACCAGGACAGAATGAAATTGAACAAAAGAACTAAAGGTTAAGGAGAGAACACAGAAAAACCATCAATAAATACATAAAATATGCAAAAATGTTATTTAACAGACACAAATTAATTCAATGAAAGAAATCTAACTTTTTAACTTCTGGAGTGGGAGAACCATGGGCTAAAAAGTAAGCTTTTAGCCCGTTACACACAAGATAGAAATTAACTCAATGAGTCACAGACTTATTGCAAATACATAAAACTAGGAGGCAAACACAGGCAGATTTCTGAGTTTGAGGCCAGCCTGGTCTACAAAGTAAGTTCCAGGACAGCCAGGGCTACACAGAGAAACCCTGTCTCAAAAAACAAAACAAAACAAACAAAAAAAAAAACAAGAAAGAAAGAAAAAGAAAAAAGAAAAATGAGGATAAAGTTTTGAGATCTTGAATCAGGCAAAAGTTCTTAGACTTGACCCCAAAGTAAAAATTTATAAAAAATAAAAGAGAAAGAGAAAATTAACAAACAGGACTTCATCAAAGTCAAAAATCATGTCTTATAAAAGGTCCCTTGAAGAGGATTTGCCATAAGATACAGTTCACAAAAAAAAATAAATAAATAAATCAAACTATCTTCTGAAGGACCAATGTGTAGAATATATGTTGAGCTTTTCTACCTCCCTCTTCACCTAGGAGGAGGATCTACAGATCCACAACCCTGTCTGCCCCTTCCCCACAAGCAGAAAGCTTGCCTTCAGGGAGTGCTCCAACCCAGAGACTCAGGTGAGATCTCCATTTTCTTTCCGGTGACCTTCTAAGGCAGACCAGCCAGGAAGCACAGGCCTCAGAAGGGCAGGATCCTTTCTACCTCCCTATTCACCTAGGAGGAAGTTCTACAGATTCACAGCCCTCTCTGCCCCTTCCCTGCAAATGGAGAGTCTGTCTCCAGGGTTTGTTCTGACCCCAGGACTCAGGAGGGACAACTGATCCACAACCATCTGTGCCCAGGTTTTACCAGAGGAGAGCTGATCTCCCAGAAGTGCTGACACAGGCTTACAGACCCACAGGAGGAACAAGCTCCAGCCACAGACAGCAAGAACATCTAACACCAGAGATGGTGAAAGGCAAACACAAGAATCTTACCAACTAAAACCAAGACTACTTGGCTTCATCAGAACCTAGTACTCCCACCACAGCAAGGCCTGGATATCCCAAAACACCAGAAAAGCAAGATTTGAATCTAAAATCATATCTCATGATAGTGATAGAGGAATTTAAGAAGAGCATGAATAACTCCCTTAAAAAAATACAGGAGAACACAGGTAAATAGGTTCAAACCCTTAAAGAGGAATCACAAACATCCCTTAAAGAATTACAGAAGAACACGAGTAAACAAGTAGAAGTCCTTAAAGAGAAAACACAAAAATTCCTTAAAGAATTATAGGAAAACACAACCAAACAGGTGAAGGAACTGAACAAAACCATCCAGGACCTAAAAATGGAAGTAGAAACAGTTAAGAAATCATAAAGAGAGACAACTCTGGAGATAGAAATCCTAGGAAAGAAGTCAGGAAACATAGATGGAAGCATCACCAACAGAATACAAGAGATCGAAGAGAGAATCTCAGGTGCAGAAGATACCATAGAAAACATTGACACAACAGTCAAAGAAAACTCAAAATGCAAAAAGCTCCTAACCCAAAACATCCAGGAAATCCAGGACACAATGGAAGACCAAATCTAAAGATAATAGGTATAGAAGAGAGTGAAGACCTCCAACTTAAAGGACCAGTAAATATCTTCAACAAAATTATAAAAGAAAACTTCTCTAACCTAAAGAAAGAGATGCCCATGAACATACAAGAAGCCTATAGAACTCCAAGTAGACTGGACCAGAAAAGAAATTCCTTCTGCCCCATAATAGTCAAAACACCAAATGCACAAAACAAAGAAAGAATATTAAAAGCAGTGAGGGAAAAAGGTCAAGTAACATATAAAGGCAGGCCTATCAGAATTACACCAGACTTTTCACCAGAGACTATGAAAGCCAGAAGATCCTGGGTTGATGTCATACAGACCTTAAAGGAACACAAATGCCAGCCCAGGCTACTATACTCAGCAAAATTCTCAATTACTATAGATGGAGAATCCAAAGTATTTTATGACAAAACCAAATTTACACAATATATTTCCACAAATCCAACCCTTCAAAGGGTAATAAATGGAAAACTTCAACACAAGGAGGGAAACTACATCCTAGAAAAAGCCAAAAGGTAATTTTCCAACAAAATTAAAAGAAGATAGCCACATGAACAGAATTCCAAGTCTAATTCCAAAAATAACAGGAAGTAACAATTACCATTCCTTAAGATCTATTAATATCTATTAATATCTACAAAAGCTTATACTCATCAAAACTGGAAAACCTGGATGAAATGGACAATTTTTTAGACAGATACCAGGTACCAAAGTTAAATCAAGATCAGATCAATGATCTGAATAGTCCCATATCTGCTAATGAAATATAAACAATCATTAATAGTCTCCCAACCAAAAAAAGCCCTGGACCAGATGGGTTTAGTGCAGAGTTTTATCAGACCTTCAAAGAAGACCTAATACCAATACTTCTCAAACTATTCCACAAAATAGAAACAGAGGGTACTCTACCCAATTCATTCTACAAAGCCACAATTACTCTTATACCTAAACCACATAAAGACCTAACAAAGAAAGAAAACTTTAGACCAATTTCCCTTATGAATATCGATGCAAAAATACTCAACAAAACTCTTGTAAACAGAATCAAAGAACACATGAAAATGATCATCCATCATGATCAAGTAGGCTTCATCCCAGGGATGCAGGGATGGTTCAATATTTGAAAATCCATCAATGTAATTCACTATGTAAATAAACTCAAAGAAAAAAAAACATATGATCATCTCATTAGATGCTGAGAAAGCATTTGACAAAGTCCAACATCCCTTCATGATAAAAGTCTTGGAAAGATCAAGCATTCAAGGCCCATACTTAAACATAGTAAAAGCAATCTACAGCAAACTTGTAGCCAACATCAAACTAAAGGGAGAGAAACTTGAAGCAATCCCATTAAAATCAGGGACCAGACAAGGCTACCCACTCTCTCCCTACCTATTCAATATTGTACTTGAAGTCCTAGCCAGAGCAATTATACAACAAAAGGAGATCAAAGGGATAGGAATTGCAAAGGAAGAAGTCAAATTATTAGTATTTGCTGATGATATGATAGTATACTTAAATGACCCCAAAAATTCCACCAGAGAGCTCCTAAACCTGATAAACAACTTCAGCAAAGTAACTGGATATAAAATTAACTCAAGCAAATCGGTGGCCTTCTTCTACACAAAGGATAAACAGGCTAAGAAAGAAATTAGGGAAACAGCACCCTTCACAATAGTCACAAAAAATATAAAATACCTCGGTATAACTCTAACTAAGCAAGTAAAAGATCTGTTGACAAAAACTTCAAGTCTCTGAAGAAGGAAATAAAAGAAGATCTCAGAAGATGGAAAGATCTCCCATGCTCATGGATTGGCAGGATTAATATAGTAAAAATGGCCATCTTACCGAAGGCAATCTACAGATTCAATGCAATCCCCATCAAAATTCCAACTCAATTCTTCACAGACTTGGAAAGAGCAATCTGCAAATTCATCTGGAATAACAAAAGACCCAGGATAGCCAAAACTATTCTCAACAATAAAGGAACCTCTGGTGGAATCACAATCCCGGACCTTAAGCTGTACTACAAAGCAATTGTGATAAAAACTGCATGGTATTGGTACAGTGACATGCAGGTAGATCAATGGAATAGAATTGAAGACCCAGAAATGAACCCACAAACCTATGGCCACTTGATCTTCGACAAGGAGCTAAAACCATACAGTGGAAAAAGCACAGGGGAAATTTTCCTGAACAGAACACCAATATCTTATGCTCTAAGATCAAGAATCAACAAATGGGACTTCATAAAATTGCAAAACTTCTGTAAGGCAAAAGACACTGTCAATAGGACAAAATGGCAACCAACAAATTGGGAAAAGATCTTTACCAATCCTATATCTGATAGAGGGTTAATATCCAATATATACAAAGAACTCAAGAAGTTAGACTTCAGAGAAACAAATAACCAAATTGAAAAATGGGGTACAGAGCTAAACAAAGAATTCTCAACTGACGAATACTGAATGGCTGAGAAGCACCTAAAGAAATATTCAGCATCCTTAGTCATCAGGGAAATGCAAGTCAAAACAACCCTGAGATTCCACTCATACCAGTCAAAATGGCTAGGATAAAAACCTCAGGTGACAGCAGATGCTGTCGAGGTTGTGGAGAAAGAGGAACACTCCTTCATTGCTGGTGGAATTGCAAACTGGTACAACCACTCTGGAAATCAGTTTGGCAGTTCCTCCGGAAATTGGACATAGTACTACCAGAGGTCCCAGCTATACAACTCCTGGGCATATGCCCAGAAGATGCTCCAACATGTAATAAGGACACATGCTTCACTATGTTCATAGCAGCCTTATTTATAATAGCCAGAAATTGGAAACAACCCAGATATCCCTCAACAGAGGAATGGATACAAAAAATGTGGTACATCTACACAATGGAGTACTACTCAGCTATTACAAACAATGATTTTATGAAATTCTTGGGGAAATGGATGGACCTGGAGAATATCATCCTGAATGTGGTAACCCAATCACAAAAGAACACACATGGTATGCATTCTCTGATAAGTGGCTATTAGCCCCGAAGATCAGAATATACAAAGTACAATCCACAAACCACAAGAAACTCAAGAAGAAGGAAGACCAAAGTGTGGATATTTTGTTCCTTCTTAAAAGGGGGAACAAAATACCCATGGAAGGCGTTACAGAGACAAACTATGGAGCAGAGACTGAAGGAAGGACAATCCAGAGACTGCTCCACCTGGGAATCCTTCCCATATTCAATCATCAAATCAGACACTATTGTGGATATCAGCAAGTGCTGGCTGACAGGAGCCTGATATAGCTGCCTCCTGAGAGGCTCTGACAGTATCCACTAATACAGAAGTAGAGACTCATAGCCATCCATTGGACTGAGCACAAGATCCCCAATGAAGGTGTTAGAGAAAGGACCCAAGGAGCTGAAGGTTTTGCAGCCCCTTAGGATGAACAACAATATAAACTAACTAGTACCCTCAGAGCTCCCAGGGACTAAAACTCCAACCAAAGAGTACACATGGTGGGGGGGGGAGGGGAAACTCATGGCTCCAGCAGCATGCGTATAGCAGAGGATGGCCAAGTCAACCATCAATGGAAGGAGAGGACTTTGGCCCTGTGAAGGTTCTATGCCCCAGTATATGGGAATGCCAGGGCTAGGAAGTAGGAGAGTGTGGGGTGGTGAGCAGGGGGAGGGGAGAGGGAACAGGGAATGTTTTAGTTTTGGGTTTTTTTAAATTTTATTTTATTTAGTTATTTTATTTTCTTTATTCTTTTGGAGGGGAATCTGGGAAAGGAGATGTTGTAAATAAAGAAAACATCTAATAAAAAATATATAAATTATAAAAAAGAATGTTGAAGACTCAACACTAAATAAATAATACAAATAGAAAAAAATTAAGAGGGTTGTTTCATTGTTGATGTTTTGTTGTTTGCTTTTGCAGAGCTGAGATCAAACCTTAGTATGTGTTCACACACACTAAGCGAGTACTATACCACAAAGCTATACCATATATATTTTACCAGAAGCTTAAAGTCAACAAAATAAGCACGTGAAAAGATAGATCTAGTCATTCATTAGGTGGAAATTTTAGCTACAGTAAGATATTACTACGTGCCTATTCAAATGACTAAAATTAAAAAAAAAAAATAGTAACACTGCCAAATGTTGGCAGGAATACAGAAAAACAAAAACTGAATCACCCCAACATTGGTGATGGGAATGAAAACATGGACACACCACACTATAGGAAAGAATTTAGTATTTTCTTAGAAAATTAAGCATGCAACCACCATATGACACAGTAATTGCATGCTTCGGCAATCCCAGAGAAATGAAAATTTACTGTACAGAGAAACCAATAACATGTTTTATTCATAGTAGCCTGAAAACTGAAAACAACTGCGTGTTCTTTAGCAGGTGGGTAGTAAAACAAACAGGTCATCCATATCGTAGTATTGTTCCTAGCAAGCAAAAGGACACTCAAGGCAACTGGAATGGATGTCTGGGTATGACACTGAACAAAAAAAGTCAACCTTAACTGGTTGCATGTCATATTACTTAATATACATGGCATTCTTAAAATGTTGGAATTATAGAAGCGGAGCCTATATTAGGTTGTCAGAGCAATGGGGTTGATATAGATGTATTTTTAAAAGTCTGCAAAGGATGAGGGGCCTAGATAAACAGCATAGGGCTTGCCTAGCATGAGTAAGACCCTGCATTTGATCCCTAGCATTGAAACATCAATACAAAAAGAGGGATGGATCCTTGTGATGATGATTCCATCCACTCCATAGCTTGCCTGTAGCAATATCAACATACAGTTATAACGATTATCCTATAGTTTTGAAGCTCTTGCCATTTAAGGAAACCAGATAAAGGGTGCTATGTTTAATCTCATTTCTCAACTAAATTGGATTTGAGAAACATCTTGAAAATTAGTACAGCATCTAGAAGATTAGTGTGTCTTTAGGACATGTCCAGGGAGGATTATTTCATGGGAGAGAGCTCACTCTCAGGGTGGGTGGCGATAGCCCTCAGGCTGAGGGGCCTAAACAAAACACAAAGGAAAGGAAGATGACCGTGATGCTCAGGCATCTTTGCCCCCTATCAGTTAAGCTGCTTTATTCTCCCACAACCTCCCACCATGATGGACAGACACCTCTACAACTAAAATCCATCCTCTCCTGTAGTTGTCTTGCTAAGGTAGCGATAGCAGTAGAAGCTAACTCAAAGGGTATGTACAGTTTCGATATGATTTCTTAAAATAGCGTGCAAGTCTCTAATCATCTAAAATTAAAAGTTTAGTTTAAAAATCATTCCTTTTAATTTTTTTTTTGTTTTCAGTTGATTAAGATTATCTGCAGACAAAGAGAAGACAAGGAAGTCAATTTCTCTTGGGAAGAGGCAACAGAGAATTCTTCATCTATTTTATGAAATATTGAGTAATGCTTATACATTAATGACCTATATTATAATTATGTAATTATTGATATTCACATATGAAATACTGAAAACCAGACCAAAGATATCATTGTCTCTTCAGATCTTATAGGAAACAGAGCAGAGTAGAGCAAGCCAAAAACATTGGTGTGAACACATCTCGGGCTTTCCATACAAAAGATTAATGAAGCATTATTTCTGTCTTAATCCTCCAAATTATGGATGCATGCCCTGTTTCTTCTGTTATCTCAGCTCACACTTGTTAATGAGTTTTATTCTCTGAAGATAACACTATAAACCAGGGCATGTGAATTGTTAATTGGATTAATTTTATGATGCAAAAAAAAAATCTTGTTCCTGTGCAAAGAAATGAATTGTAAAACGTACAGCTTAGAACTGAAGTTGATGATGAGACGCTCAGGGAGCGGTGCTGGGTCATTGAACAAAGTGGATCCAAGAGAGAAACAAGGAATCATATTAACCTTCAGACAAAGTGTGAGTTGGAGAGATGAACAGAACAGGGGCATGAAAGTAAAGTGTGAGAGTCACTCTGGGAGAGATGAGTTGCTCCTTTAATGTCCCTTGGTATGGTGACATGAATGTGAAGTGTCCCCCCTACCCCCATAGACTCATGTATTTGGTCCCCAGTTGGTAGCAATTTGGGGAAATCATGGAATTTTTCCCCAAAGGATGTCTCAAGGAAGAACATTACGAAGGTTGAACTTTGAGAACGTATGACCTCGTCCCATTTCCAGTATGTTCCCTTGGCTTCCTGGGTGTTGAAATGAAATGTACCAGTTTCTCACTCTAGCTGCCTACCACTATTTTTTTCCTTGACATCCTGAACCCTGGAACCATAACTCAAAGTAAACTCTTCTTTGAGTTGTTTTGGCCATGATGATTCTCACAGTAGCATAAAAGTAACAAAGAGAGTAAGGAGGGGGAAAGGAACTGGTGCTAAAGAAATGGTCCAAGGTCAGCTGACCCATACAATTAGACTTAGAGGCATTATATGGGTTTTTTGCAGTTTTAGCTGAAGCTGACATAAAAAAAAATCCCAAGGACCTTGATGGATAAGGGGACTCTGGAAAAACACTGGATTTAGTTATCAGGCAATGAAGCAGTTCTGTCTTCTGTCATTCTCCACTTTGGATTTGTTTCCTGAAAAATGTCTTGTCTCAGAAAAGTGAGACAGAGAGGGGAGCACTTAGCTCTTGAGAAAAGCTGAAAATGGATTAAGACAGAAGGGGATGTGGCTGATCTGTGAGAGACCTCACTCAGAGGATCTGTGACCTCTCAAGGATCTTTTATCCTCAGTCACCATGTATGTACCTTGATTCTGTATATACTATGCTATGTGTACATTCTGATTTTTTTTCATTTATTTACTCAATGAGTATTTATTGAGGAGAGGGTACATTTATAAAACAGAAAGGTAAATTTGGTTCTGTTCTCAAACAGACTTCAAAGAGGCACACAACAAAAACCATCATGCATAGGAAGCTGTAAAGCCTAAGGTATAGTTGAGGCAAGAAAAAGGTAATCAGCTTTTAGAACAAGTGTGTCTATCTGACCCAGAGAAGAAAAGGATGTCTTCCTGGAGAAAATGGTTGTAGAGGAGGCCATGCTGAAATTACAAGAGATGGTCTGCTGCTTAGGTTTTTGTTGTGGAATGGCTCAGACCATTATGGTGGTATACCAATCATTTTATCAAAAAATGCGCTATAGGCTTTTCTATAGGCCGATCTGATGGAGGTATTTTCTCAACTGTGATTCCCTTTCTCTGGATGGTTCCAACTTGTGTTAGACTGACCGAAAACTAACCAGTGTAACATCCCTTGTAATTTCAGAGAGCCAAAACTCTTGTTTTCTATTGCTGGGATAAAACTTTAACCAAAACCAGCTTGGGGCGGGGTGGGGGAGGGGAGGGTTGTTATTTGGCTTACTTTGGCTTACTTTTTTCTACCAGGAACCGTCAGTCATCAAGGGAAGTCAGAGCAGGAACCCAAGCAGAAAGCTGGAGGTGGGAACTGAAACAGAGATGACAAGAGTGCTACTTATGGCCAGAGACCCTGGGTATAAGACAGTGATGGGGAGCAAGCCAGTAAGGAGCACTTAGCGCCATGCTTGCTTCACTTCACAGTGTTAGGTTAGTGACTATTTCCCAGTGAAGGCTCTTTAGCCATCAGTAAAAGTATTAGTGCCTAGTTCCTTTTTATCATATAAAGTGAACTTCATAGAAATTAAAGAAATGCATAGGATATCTAAGGGGTCTTAGTCAACATTAATGCAGTAAAAGAAAACCTACAAAGGGATGGCAACCTGGAAATCAACAAAGAATGATGTCTCTGGGACTTGACTGTAAAGAGAGCAACATTGGGGTAAGAGGATAATCTGGGATTCGGAGGTGATGACTGAAGGAAAAGGGAACAGAAAAGAAAAAGAAAGAATGAAGACAAAAGCAAACCCAAGGTTCTTCATTGTAGGCAGTGTCAGGGTGGGGCTGCCTTTCCCTGGATAGTGTCTAAATGCCAAATAAGGTGTTTTCTCACAAATGTGAGCTTTTTGTTTCCCTGCTCCTCCAGAATCTTGACTTGAAATCCTGAGGATCAATTTTTAAAGACAATTTCAAAATAAATTAATTATACAAATGAAAAACTTCTAGCCATTATTCAAAGCACTTCAGAAGAGTCAAAGATAAACATAAGCACTTAAATTATTTCTCAGCTCAAGTCTCACCAGGCACCACCAGCAGGAAGTTGAAGGGAATTTATTTCCAACAAATCCTCGCAGGGAATTGGCTGGTTTGTGTGTGCATGTGTGTGTGTGTGTGTGTGTGTGTGTGTGTGTGTGTGTGTGTTGGACACCAGAGGACAGAATGAGTTAATAAAGGAAGCTGTATATACAATATATGAACTGTTGAAAACTAATCTTAAATCTTCTTAGGACACTATAGTCATTTCTATCAACTCAAATATGAAAAATAGCCAGATTACAATTAATGAGTCCTACCATTGTAGCATGCATGCTATTAGGTTTTTGAATGTTGCTAAAAGCACGTGCATAATAGTTATCAATTAGTTCTCAAAAGTGCAGGTTGGATTTTGAAATATTCTTAGACATTCAAATCATTGCCCTTTATCATGCCCATCTAAAATAGTATTAATTAATAACATAATTAAACTACATATACATAAGAATGTAAATGTAAACACAAAGAACTGCCACATTCAACCTCACTCATCCTAGTCTCTGATTCCTAAGAGACAGTATAAATTTATATAAATTTATATAACAGACCTATTTGTTCTCAAACATTTAAAAACAGGGGCAGGGGGAACCTGGACACATTGATGCACACATATGATCCCAGTATTGGAAAAGTAATGAGTGGAGAACCAGTTGTTCAAGACCATGCTGGACTACACAAAGTTCTAGTCTGGGCTGCAGGACATCTGCCTGTAAAAGGCAAAAGAAAAGGGAAGAAGAGATAGATTCAGATCAACAAAAAGTTATTTTATCTGAGCCTGATAAACACACACACACAGGAGCCTTAAGAGTCATTTGTTTACACACACACACACACACACACACACACACACACACCATGGTTCATAAGCTGATGTAGTCATGTCCAACACCACATACCGTCACAACCATCCTTCTTGTGAAGGTCGAGTTCTCTCACCTGAATAAACTAACCTGTGATATACATCACCCCATGAGATCAGAATTTTTCTCCTTGAATAATACTTAATGTGGAAACATGGGAACCTTGTGTTTCTCTGAATAGCTGTAGTTATAATTATTTCAACATATGAGAATTTCAATGTTTGAGTATTGTTGAGTAAAGCATTAAAGCACTAATTTCAAATTATGAATTATTCACATTGGAGAAATCACTCAGGCCTGGGGTCTCGATAATTGTTCTCAGAGATCAGTGTGGTAACTCTTTTCCCAGGTAATTAGGTTTTCTCCTATAATTATACTTCCCTAGATGTCTACATACAATGGAAAGAAGTTCTTTTTAAAAAAAAAAATAGCAAAGTTACGCAGGAGACTAAAGAATTAAAGGAAACTGGTTGTTCTGAAAGTATCTTTGTCTTTTATAAGTGTTAACAGATTGGAACTGTGAGTTTGTAGTTTTTGGCAAGCATGTTTATTTTGTACTGACAGAAATATTTGGCTTGGCAAAATGTGTTTTGGTCAGGTAAACCCATGACCCAGGCCATATATCACTGGAGTAATGTCAGGACTGCTCAGAAAATCTAAGAGAACATGATCTGCCTAAACATGCAGTAAAGAGCCGTCCTTAAATGAGCTGGTGTCCAAATGCAGATGGAAATGGCACATACTGTATAGATCTGAAATGACAGAGTGGTTCAGACCGGCTCATTGCCTGAACAGCATATTCCAGGCCCAGCCACCTTAAAGAATGGGGAGAGGTGTCTATGGGTCTATGCCGACTATCCTCACTCCTCATCTGCCGGGCTTGCTCTGTGGCCATATTTTTTGTTCTTTGTTTTTGTTAAATGAAATAGTACAATACTGGCTATGTGGCAGTTGTTAAAGGGAGAGAGAGAGAGTAGGAGGGAGAGGGAGCGGAAATGCTGAGGATAGAGGATAGAGTCCTAGTCCTCTTAGAGATGAATGCTGATGCTCCTCTGAGAGTTGTTACACCAGTCAGTGTAAACTCTAAAATCCTCAAGTTATTCCTTCAGTCTGCCTCTCATAAGTCACTTACACCAAGACTGTCTACATAATTAGAGAAAACAAAATAACACACACACACACACACACACACACACACACACACAAACACATCTTCCTATTGTATGAACTAGGAGCCAGACCAGATGGGACATTTTAGGAACCCCCCCACCCAATGCACGGCCACATGACACTTCAGCATTGCTACTATGTGTGTGTGTGTGTGTGTGTGTGTGTATGCATTCCTTGCTAGAATGTGAACATCCAACCTCAAGACTTGTGTTTCCTCACACACTCCTACTTACACACCCCGTGCAACACAAGCATAAAGGTGGCCATCATCGGGACAGCTACACTGCCATGGATATTAGTAGAATCTAATGTGACGGTATCTAAGACATTTTCACATTTTCTTGGTCCTGTATATGTTTCCTTGTGCTTAAAATGTGCTTGGCCCTTCAGTTACATGCTGGCACTCTTAGAGATAAACTCCTGACATAAATGTCCAGATGTCTTGGACATTTAAAATCCCTTCAGCAGTCTGGTGTTTTATCCGCTATCATGGCAGATTTGTGTTTTCCAATTTAAGGACCGCTATTCCAGACTGATGGCCCCAGTTATTAAATAAAGCACTACAGAGTAAGGATTCTCTGCCATCCCCACCTGCCTTGAGATTTGAGACTCTTTGTGTGTTTAAGGGGTATGAGCGGAGGTAGCGATCTGAAGAGCAAATGAAAGATGAATTCCAGACAAAGCCTACAAGCTGCATGCAAATCTAGGCAACGTTTCAGTCCTCAGTTATGGCCTGTGGGGATGAAGTGGGGTACTGCAGGCATCAGTGCTTATTGTCTCGCCAGGAAAACATGCCCATGCTGAAATGCCCGCCTTTTCGGTGTCACCTGATTCTTGCAATTGATATAGTCCTTCTGTAACTTGGCTCTTTTACATGTAAAATATTTTTTAAATCTGATATCCACTAGTTACCTTAATTCCATTCTCAAAGATAAAATTAACAAAAGACTTGTTTCCTTTATCAGAACAGGGAGGGGCTCCCCACAGGGCTGAAGGGATCCAAATGTTTAATCTCCATGTGATACCTAGCTCATTGCCTTTATTGTTCAATAATTTTTCTTCCTGATTAGTCTGTGTTTCCAGAGTCTAGGCACATTTATATGTGAGAAACAGAGATGAAAGTCTTCCTAAAATATCATACTAGAAAGAAAAGCAATCCCTATCTAAAGCTAAAACACTGATTTATTCTTCTAATTTCTTAGTCATTTAGAATGGAAATGTTCAGCAGCGCACACATATCTGAGTTAGTTTAAAACAGTGCTGATGGCTTGCACTGTGTTATTGGACAAAAGGAGCAATATTCCTAGCTTTTCCTGCTGATATTAAAGAAAGAGAAGAGCAAATTCCAAAGCTGAGATTTCTTGGTGACTGTCAGGGCCACAGTTTCTTGATTTATCTATGCCCAGGGAGTCTGAATCTCCTTCCTTCTGGGTAGGTTTGTCCCACAACATCCTGTACGAGAACAACAGTTCTGATGCATTTCCATGCACACCTATAGTATGTGTGCTGTGAAGAAATATTTGAAACAAACACTTAGGATTACCTTTAAGAAGCCAGATTTCTTTTTTTTATTAGATATTTTCTTTATTTACATGTCATATGATTTCTCCTTTCCCAGTATCCCCTCCAAAAAACAAACAAACAAACAAAGCCAACAAGAACAAATCCCTGTTGCCTCCCCCCTCCCCATGCTTGCCACCCTACCCTCTCCCACTTATTGGCCCTGGCATTCCCCTACATTGGGGCACAGAACCTTCACAGGGCCAAGGGCCTCTCCTCCCATTGATGATCGAATTTGCAATCCTCTACTATACACACGCTGCCAGAACAATCAGACCCACCATGTATAGTCCTTGGTTGGTAGCTGAGTCCCTGGGAGCTCTGAGGGTACTACTTAGTTCATATTGTTGTTTGTCCTAAGGGGCTGCAAACCCTTCAGCTCCTTTGGTCCTTTCTCTGACTTCTTCATTGGGGACCCTGTACTCAGTCCAATGGATGGCTGTGAGCCTCTACATCTGTGTTAATCAGGTACTGTCAGAGCCTCTCAGGAGATAGATATATTAGGCTGGCTTGTCCTTTCTTCAGTCTCTGCTCCATAGTTAGTCTCTGCAACTCCTTCTGTGGGTATAAGAAGCCAGATTTCTGAAGCTGATCTTTTTACTAGCTAAACAAATCACATCAGAACTCAGACCTTCCTCTAATTTTCTGATTTCTTTTCTACTTCTTTCTTTCCAAGAATACCTTTGCTTATCTGGGCCTACTCTTTGCACGCTGCCCAACTCTCTGGACAGCACTCAAGTTAGGTCATTGCACAATGCTAGGGATATATCCTGCTTTCTGTGTGTAGAACACCTTCTAAGCACATCCAGAGATAAGCAGTGTCTGTCTCCGAAATCTGGTAACATGGCAGCTCAAAACCAATCATGTGAACAAACAATAACCTTTTCTTTTTCACTTGCCAAAATTCCTACCAGCTGAATGAAGTACAATGTGTGCACTAGAATTTCACAGAAGAACAGCACTGATATGTAGAATTCTCTTTAGGCCTGGGTGAGGGGACGGAAGAAGCTCCACTTACACAGACCCAAACAATCCCAAAACATTAGGGAATTAATATATAATATTCATATATATTCATTAATATATATATCAAGTCATTCTACCTCCTTTTTAATCCTTAGCTTCAAAATAATGAAGGGGTGGGTATTTATATTGCCTTTACTTGGGGTTGAAAGAGAAAGGAGGGCAGATAAACTAAATCCCTATAGCTGATTTTGGAGCCTGGGCAAAACCCCTTGCAGAAAACTTGGAAGCTCTGGGGTCACGCGCTCTGTGGGCTGCTTCACATTATAGATTCGTCCTCTGAGACTGAGAGCAAGGGGAAAGTTTGGCTCTCAGCCGGTTGTATAGAAACACATTGCTCTTATCTGTCCAGTGTCAGGCAATTGTTTACTCTATTGATTGGAAAATCTCCTTCCCACCCAAGGTCTTGCTTATATTGCCAATTAGCTTGTTCTTAATGTTCCGCCACCAACATTAAGATCCCTGATTAGGGAATTTATAAGTACAATCTCATCTTTCTTAAGATGTGCAGTTTCCAAGTGTGTGCCACTCCTCTTGAAAGTGATTAGTAAATACGTCTTTAGTGCTTAGAAAATAAGTCCATTTACCCTTTCTAGGCGGTTCAGGGAAAGTAACACAATCAAAGTTGTCAATTATTCTTTAATCTTTCGAATCACTACTCTGTTGGGTATAAAAGCCACCGGTGTTGTGTCTATAAATTTTGTTTATGTGGTACTAAAGCTAGGTAAATTGCATCTTTATTTACGGTAAAATTAGAAAGCTCTGTGCTTCGATGGAATCATACATGTCCAGAAGAGTTGAGTAGCCAGGAAAATCTACTCTTGGACACTAATTAGCTATTCCTAATCACTGTAGAAAAATGAGCAATAAGAACCTGAAGAGAACTAATTACCCACTAAACTTAAGGAAATGTTATTTCTTTTCTTGTACTCTGAAAATAATTTTACTTTTATTTAGAAAATATCAGTACACAGTGGTATTTTTTATTAGGACAATAGACTAATTTCTTCTGCTTATTCTTTTAATTGAAAAATTACACAAGTACCATAGTTTCACTGGCTGCTTCAAATACATGTCTGAGGAACCACATGGATATATACTGCTTGAGAGGGATACAAATACTAGTTTGAAGTGGGGAATGTGAAGGCATCTAAAGACAGGTGCTTGAAAGGAAAGACAAGGGAAGCATGATCAGGAAGTCAGCTGGACCAGCGCTTGCTTTCTTCTTAATCACATTTTGATCCAGCACGTGTCTCTTCTAAGCTCTCTGGTTGAGCTGCGCCTGAGCTCCTAGGGAAGCCGAGGTCACACTTTGTCTCATTTGCAGTCAAGGGCAGACTAGCGGTGGAGGGATGAAATAAAGTGTGGGGGAACTAACTACTGAAATCTGCACATTTCAGGCAAGGTCTTTCACTCTTTGGTCCCTGAGCATCGACGAGCCACCCCAGCTAGAGCCTGTTTCTTGGCAGAGTTCTTTCGGCCCGCTGTGGGGAGGAGAGGGGAGCCTTGCCGCACCAAGAGGACTGGCTGAACTGCACAGTCAGGATACTGCATGAAGTTTCCTGTCAGAATGGCAGAGAGCCAGGACCAAGCCAGTGAGGCAGGGAGTGGCTTCTAATGTGCTTTGAGAGGTTTTTAAAAACACCCCTGTCACCAAGTACTTCCCGGAGAAGGTGCTTGAAATTTTCACTTTTATTTTATTTTATTTTTTCCTGCCATAAAGGAAGCCTGAAGCCGACTCGGGAGCTTCTGGCCACGGGATTTACTCAAGGAATGCTTCGCTGGCGACCATCACTTGTACAGACTGAGCAACTGCACTCTACATCCTACTTCGAGGCTGATGGGTGGGACAAAAGATGAATACGTTTTAGTGTCAAATACTGTATGCCCGAGAAATGGTATTTATCTCGGATGGAACACTAGAGATAAAGAGTGGGGTCCTGGACGGCTCACCCCAAAGGAAAAACAGTGGGCTTGTTTTCTTGGTGAAAAGAGAAGTGAGTGACTATTTTGAGAAGTGGGGGGTAGCTCAGGCATAATCTCACAGACAATGCCTGGCCTTTAGTTAGAAAGGGACCCACTTTGCTATAATCAACTATGCTATAATCACAGTAGACAAACAAAGAAACCAGTCATCACAGAAGTGAGGATAACACGGCTTGCAGGCTCTCTCCTGGGTTTCTTTTTGGAACAGGAATCTGTCTTAAAGTCTGCCTTGTCAACAGAGTCAGGGCTTGCTGTTTTAATTGGCTAGTACGTTTCAGCCAATTCTCTGCCTCACCTGGAGATTTCAGTAGAAAATCACCTCGTGTTATTTCCGTGTTGTCGATAGGGCCTAAGAGGGCAATAACACTGAAATGAAAGTGGGTCCTGCTGTCACCCTGTGGTCACAGGCAAGCCACTTCCCAACCTGCAGCAACCAGATCCTCTGAACATACCAAAGGACAGGGACGAGTAAGCACCGCCACTAGTCAGCACATTTGATCCTACTGCTGGTGAACATAAAAATGCCAGTCAGCCTGATGATAAGACACCATGGGAAGGGATGGTTTTCACAAGTTTTCTTGCCTAAGGAAGGTAGAGGAAAATGTTATAGGTAATTGGGTCAGGCTTCAGCAACCTTAAGTGTTATATTCAGCCATTAGTACAGTCTATGGGCTTAATGATGATCCCAAAAACAAGCATGAAAGAACTGAACATATATTGGATTCTAGACGTTCCCCCCTGGAAATGGGATCCCCGAAGAAGGTAAAATAAATGATTCCTGTTCACCGGGCTGATTAAAGAACAGCGATTGTATTGTCAGTCTGCCAGGACTCAAACGCACCAACAGAATTCAGAATCAGAGATGTTTGTAAGCCTCTTGATCCAGACAAATGGACACCAGACATCTGCCTGAAGGTGAAAAACAGTTTTACTAACTGCCTTGTGCGATAATTGACAGCAGCTGACAATGAAAACCACCTAGATGTAGGGTAAGAGCTCAATCCTTCCACCAAGACCCGTCAGCCCTGCGCATGACTTAAAGGTTAACATACACCAGCAAGGGGCAAGGAAACTGAGCACGTGCAGACATGAGAGGGAACCCGCCTACCTGGGGTCTGACTTGCCATGCTGATGCTTCTCTTGCATCACAGTCTAAATGATGCCTCGCAGGACCCAGTGCATGCATGGATGTGTGCAACACCAAGTTCTCACTAGTTTATAGTTTGTGACCAGGAAACTGTTGTGCCGGTAAAATAAGCACCGTAATTCTTCTCCAAGGAAGAGCATAAAGAATATAGTGTAAGGGCTGAAGTGACTGAGCTCTCGCCCTCTACGTGTAAAGCTCTGGCTCTAGTACCAAAAGTCGAAGGAAAAATAAAAAAAACTAGAGGAGAACTAAATTCCACAGCACATCAAAATATTAATTAGCTACTAAATAAAAGGAGACGGGTCTACAAGTGTTTATGTGAAAAGATATACTTAAAATGCCCTAAAATGTTTAAAGAATTAAGCTGAGAACATGTAGACTTTGATCCCATTTTCTGTTATTAAAAAAATACAATGCATTCTATATGTGAGTAATAGAATCCAAAAGAGTAGACAAGAATGATTGCGAGGAATAAGATTTCAAAAGTAAAGTTTGGTTATTTAAGGTTTACCGAATAGACTTCTTTACTGTTTAAATTTTATATGAGTATATATGTATTAATTTCAAATATAGATGTCCTAGAAAGATGACTTAGTGGTTACAAGTGCTGAACTTTAATGTCCCTCTTTCAGAGGGCCCAAGTGTAGCTCCCAGCATCCATGAGTTGGCTCATAACTATCCATAACACCAGTTTCAGGGGATCCAATGCCTTCTTCAAGCTATTGTGAACATCATGCATGCACATAATGTACATACATATACACAGGCAGTCACACATACGGTAAAATGCTTTAATTAGATATTTATTTTTAAAAATAGACTATTATTTTTGTTAAAAAAAAAGAAATCATGAAACAACAACAATAATAGAAAAGTAGGAAAGCGAATGGGAAGAGCTGAGAGAGAAACGCAGCCCAAGCTTGCATTTTCAAGCATAAACCGTATGTACTGTGAAGAGTTGGGATTTTATTGCTTCTGTTCAGTTTGAAGTATTTGCTTGGTTGTTCATTTGTTTTCTGACACAGGGTCTTGCTGACTAGGAAATTGCTCTAAAGAACAGACTGGCCTTGAACTGACAGCAGTTATTCCGCCTCTGCCTCCTAAATGCCGGGATTACAGGCCTACACTGCCATGTTCAGTCTAGGTTTAATTCTATTGCAGCTGCCCAGCGCAATACTAGCGGATAAGTTAAAATGGCGATACATGCCAACAGGATTGTATGTTCAAAGACAGTTTAAGATACGTGGCAAGTCCAAGGCCACTTCTGGCTACCTTACAAGCCCCAGCCATCTCAAAAGTATTAAATTTGTGATCAGGGTATAATTTCTGCATTAATAGAAAGTGAGAGAAAACAATACATTTCTTCTTTTCCTAATTTTGTTCTCCACTTCCTCCTTCTCCTCTTCTTTCCCTTCCTTTTCTTTTTCTTCCTCTTCTTCTCCTTCATCTCCATCCTCCCCCCAAGCCCTTGTATTTTTGAGAATGGAATATAGTAGTGCACTATAGTGCACGTTAACTTGGAACACTGTGGAGTTCAGGCTGACCTCAAGTTTGTGGTGACCCTCCTTGCCTCCAGAGTGCCGGAATTGCAAGCTTGCAGCACGGTGCCTGGTTTCTTTCCCTTTTGTTACACAGTTTTTCCTTGCAATCAAAGATCATGTATTAGTCATGAGTCTTTTGATTACAAGAGGCAGAAACCCAACTCAAACTGGCTTATGCCAGAAAGGGAAGCCGGGTGGAAACTGTGATCTGGAAGTAAGAAAACCAGGGACTTGGGAATTTCTTTTTCATCAGGATTATCTCTCTCTTTTTCTACTTCTCAGCACTCTTTGTCTCTCTATTGATTTGATTCTGAACAAGTCTGTCCCCTCAAGGTAGCAAAGATGGAAAACACAACTGCCTTAGCTTTTCATCCTGTTAGGAACTCACAAATCTAAGAGAGCAGGAAATAAAGTCCTTCCTTCCCAGCATTCCTCCATCCACAATGGTCAGGGGGACGGGAGACTCTCATTGGCCAGTCTTGCTTATGTGTCCATCTTTGTGGTAAAAGAAGCACTTCAAGTAGTCAAGAAATAGAATGGGAGAGAAGGGAAGACCTGGGATGAGAGCCGTAAAGGCTGTAGGAAGGAAAGCAGCTGGACACGGGACATGGGATTTCACTGTCTTGCACTGCGCTCAAAAACAGAGAAAGAGAGTTCTAAGCTTTTTAAGGCTTTCCTGCCTTGGGCTTTAAAAACTTCTCTCCAGATTTCTCCATAGGTTGTGAGCCCAGCTGCTTGTGTCTTTCTTCTACTGAGTATAGAGCTATGAACAAAAGCACGCTCTTTCCTCCGGTTTGTTCGAATGGCCTGTCGCTTACTTCACAGTGATTTATCACTCAAAAGGAAATTTCGGGGGAAATGGACATTTCTGGCTTTTAAAATACCATATTTGATCATGACGAAAGAAAACACACCATCTCAGATAGAGTTTTTTAAACTCTTGAGCCGGTGAGTTATTTCATAAAAATAACTTATGCTTCTTTTCCTGAGCCAGCAGTCCTTGGAAAAAGCAGGTGTTCCGGATACTCGAGATGACAAACAGCTTTATAACTAACTCAAGGAAGAGCAGAGGACAACTCAGCTCCTCTGCCAAGTGTTAGAGCCAAAGAGAAACTTTCCAAACCCGGCTTTTCTGTAACCATCCCAAAACAGGGGAAGCCAGTGGATTAGTCAAACAGTAAGCGCAGGGACTGGTCACTTTGAAACATGATGTGTTCCTTCGCTAAGAGCAAGCATTTACTCAGATCT
The DNA here is from genome assembly GCF_008632895.1 of Mastomys coucha. Lineage (NCBI taxonomy): Eukaryota > Metazoa > Chordata > Mammalia > Rodentia > Muridae > Mastomys > Mastomys coucha. Next base: position 48,551,394 of record NW_022196895.1, read on the forward strand.
TTTCAAGGAAAAAGATGTTCCTTCAGCCAACTGTTGAGGATGTAATGGTTTTTCTGCATCCAGTTCTCATCAGATGCCATTAACATATTTTGTAGCCTACTAGAGAGAGGCTCTTGTCGGGGAAACTTGACCGTTGTACACAGGGTGCTTAACCTAATGACAGTAGCGGTTTGTTTTCAGGTTGTTCCCTTTGGAGGCAGGAGGAGAAAGAGAGAAAGATTGGTTACAGTTGTAGAATAATACTATTCATGTACCTGCTTCAGTCTGAGAAAGCACAATACATCTGAAGATCAGTATGTATTCTGCAACCCTCAGTCATTGGGTACCAGGAAGAAACAATGTATCAGTTTGCTGTTTATAAGACTCCCAGTTCCCCTGCTGAAGCATTCACAGAATACATCCGTTATTTCCTGGTGACAGTTATTGATGCGTTTTTCTACCAAACATCATTTTTTTTCCAAGACTGGGTAGCAGTCACATCCATTCATTACCTTCCATGGAAACTTGTAACAGACTAACGACTCCTTTTCCCCTGTGACACCGCTGCTGTCCGCTTTGACAGGGTAGTTTGGGATGGATGTTTAGGGAGAGATGACTTTACACATTCCCAGTTGTCCAGTAGAAACACAGGGAAAATCAAATATATGATTTTAGGGGTTTTAGTAGCTGTGCTGAAAAACTAATAGGTGAAATTAGCTTGAATGTTTTATTTAATCATATATATATATATACATATATATATATATATATATTATATAAATCCCATACCAAGATTTTGGACTCCAGTATGTGTATGATGTTTGTAGCACATCTCAGTGTAGACTTTCAAGTGCTCCATAGCTATGTAGGCAGGAAGTATGGTAGGGAACCTGTGGGCATACTAAAAAATGTCTGCTATGGACTTGCTCTGTTTTCACAGAATGCTGCCCATGCCTGAGTAGTTCTGGATGCTGTGAACATAGAACTGACTTTATTTTTCTTAATTCTGTTCTCTCCATTCTGTACCATAATTCCAAATTCTTTCTTCCTAGTCTGTGTAGTAGTTAAAAGCCGTTTCTGAGACATGTTAGATTTTAGAAGGTGGGGCCATCTAGTGAAAAAAAAAAACACTTTAAATTTCCAGGTCATAATTCTAAATTTAGGTAATATTGTTTCAGACTCTACATGATTGTAGACACTGTCTTGCCTTCGTAATTTTCTGCTACCCATCTTGCTCCTAGATCTGTGCTCTAGTCTCAGTACTATTTAGTATAATGGCTCACACTTACAGCACTGTTTGATCTTCCCGCCAAGCAGGGGACCTTGCGAGTTTACGCTGTCTATAGACTTTCTATAGACACCCTGAGTACAGACTTTCTATAGACAGCCTGTCTGTAGACTTTCTAAAGACATAGCATGGATTGTCCATTCAGAATCTCTTCATGTCCTTCTTCTCTCTGCCACATTTCCACTTGTGTTTACCAGCTCTGCGGTTAGTAGTGGTGGAGATACTGGCTGTGGCTTGTAAACCTATGCATGCTGCTCCAAGACCCTCCCAAATCACTTGGCTCTCGGAGATCAACTCTGAACACTGTCTTGTCCTATGAGTGGGTGGCAGGTGGAGGCTCAGCAACTCCAGGTGCTCCCTCCCAGCAGGCTGAGCTGCTTTTCACGTTCATTCACACTGCTCACTTCTCATCCTTAACGACCGACCGCAGACCCTCTCTTCCCTCATCTGTCAGCTATCTTCTCGCTGCCTTTACAGTGCTGGGGCCACTGGAATACACTTGTCTATTAACTAGGCTTCAGCAGCCTGTTCTGTTTTATTTTATTCGTCTGCACAATTCCTAAACGATGAGCATATACTGTGTACCCAGCACATCGAAGGAGCCCAAAAATATTTGCTGAGTAATTGCATAATAAAATGTTTTATATTTTCCCATGGACCATGCGTTTCCATTTATATCACATTAATGGGAAACATATCAAAATAATATTCCATTCTATTCTACCCTTAACTTAAAAATGCTGATGATGCTTCTCTCATTTGAGACGCTTTCACTTCTGAAAATTCTTCCTTTCCATCTGATCCTGAATGGCTAGTCAACATTGGAAGTCTGGGTACCATGCTAAATGCTATTTATAAACCAAAGTTAAATATCAAACGAGATCTAAATGTTCTGAAGGCTTGAACTGCCAGAGAGCCAACAGCAACATTTAAGCACAAACCAAAAAGGTTTTCTAAACAACATTGCATGTAATCTAAATAGCTTCAGTAAAGGGTTTGTGGGTGGCTCTGTACACACCACGGGTTAATCCAAGGTACAGCCACACAAGGTGACAAACTGTAATCCTGTTTTGTAATCACTACATCCAGGAAGCTGAGGCAGGAGGATCAGAAGTTTGAAGGAAGCTGGGCTATATAGTGAGATCCTGACTCAAAATAATCAGCCAACCAAGTACAATCTGAGGTGAACTTGAATATAATATGGCTTAAGAAATAATCTGGGGGCAAGAGAGATGCTCAGCAAAGCTTGTTGCTCTTGCAGAGGACCTGGTCCAGTTGTGAGCACCCACACAGGGTAATTTACAACAAACTGTAACTACAGTCCCTGCTAGGACATCTGACACCCATTTCTAGACATAGCAGGGACCTGTAAAGTCCTCCCCTTACCCCCCCACAAACAGAGTTTAAAATAATAATAATAATAATAATAATAATAATAATAATAAAGAGAGAAAAATTCTGCTTCTATGTAATGATGCCACAATGCACAGAATAGAGGTCTGCAACCTGCCAGGCTCCCTGAGCCGGCATCCATATTGACAGATTCACCTAGAAGGCTTTATGGTCAGTTACTAAACAAACATTTTTAATTATCTTAATATGTACATTTTCTTCAATAATTATAGAATACTATGTTATTTAAATTTCATGAGATTTTGTAGTAAGGCCTATGAGTTTCCTATTTTGTAGTTTAGAAGACTAAGGTCTGGTCATATTAAATGTTGTTGAAGACAGTGAAAACCAAGGCTGAGGTCTCAACTCAGAAAATGTGGCACATAGGTGAGTGAGTTTAACCTCTAAGTTATAGGGTTATCCTGAACTTTAAATTTTATGACATATACGTCTTTCTCTATTCCCACAGCCTGCCTTAAAAAAAAATCCTTCATTGTCTATCAGGAGAACTCACTTCTTTTCAACCAGCTTAATATGTCCTTAGCATTCCCTAGCTCTCTTCTAAAGACTATCTGTCCTCAGGCCAGGAATGCGTACACGGAAAGCTATAAATGTGGTCAAGAAAGTAAAACACCCTATGATAGCAATGCCTAAAAGGCTGAAGGCCTTATCTACCTTCAGAAGCCGTCTTCCTTTCCCCGCTGTTTGGGAATTGGATCTCTTCTGCTTTGGAGCAATGAGGATTAACATTACATATCCCGTGCCCTGGTGCTTGTCTGCAGCTTCTTAGAAGGAACCAATTCGAATGCCTTTGCGTGGCTCCCTCAAGGGGGAAATTGCTTCTATTAACCCACAAAAGCTGCTTAAAGATAGAGACAAGACCAAAGTCGGTTACAGTTTTAATCCCCTTAAGATCTAAATCCCCCTTTTCATACCATTGCCACCTGCGTCATCTGTAAGTCTACTGATGATGTTGAAACACACCTACTTAGACTGAAGGCGTTATCGGAGAGGAGGGCAAATTACTCATAAAGAGAGCAGAATCCTATGGAGTTGGATACATATTATGATACTCTTTTATTATTTATAGCATACTATTATATTAACAATATTATTACAGGTTAATATCATACCATTATCTAAATGGGGGTGAGGGGAACCTTCTGTAGTTGCTGATAGCACCATGTGCAGCTGAGTACATAGTTATCAGCTGAAAACATGTCAGAGATTTTAGTCCGCAGTCACTATCTGCTTAAAAGTACTGTGGCTGGCTTGCCTTCCATTTCACATGAATAAACCACATGTGGATGACCCGTGTTCCTGAAAAAAAAAGAATGCCTGTGATTCTCTGTGTGTGTGTGAGAGAGAGAGAGAGAGAAAGAGAGAGAGAGAGACTGTGCATAAAATTAATTTCAAGTTCTGAAACCTTCCTGTAGAGACTTATCCATCTATACACATGTGTGAAGTCTGTAGTGTCAAACACCTGCCCCAGAGTGTCCCATTTTCACAGGATAAGGATTTCATAAGACTTCCTAGCCCCAAGTTTTCTGTCTTTAGTGAATTTTCCCTGTCCTTTATTGCAGCTTATGCAAATGGAAATCCACAGACACAGACGAAGTCAACTTGCCCCAAATAAAGCTTTCATTTTACACACACTGGCCTATAATCATCATCCCAAAAGGAAAAACCTGGGGGCTGCTTCTGAAAATCTATCTATCCCCACTTTCCTTCTCTCCCTTCTTCTTACCTCCCCCCCACACCGTCATCTCTCTCCTCCCCTCCCCCACCCCGTCATCTCTCTCCTCCCCTCTCACTTTCTTCCCTCTGCTTGTTCTTCTCCTTAGTCTTTCTGTCACCCTTTTAAGGAGTCCTTAGTCTGTGAAGTCCACATTAATGAAATCTCCACGCTAGACCTGCATCTTGGAGAACATTTACTCTGTTGCCATTTATTATTAATTATGTTGCTATGTACACATTGAGTTAGAACAGGGTCAGTGACCATTTAGCACGTGGATAGCAGTTAAATCTGAATATTGTGATATAGGACGGCTAGTTGTTTTACCAACAGAAAAAAAAAATAAAGAAAATATTTAAGAAAGCTGTATAATTTGAAGAATTTTTTTTAAAATTTGTGTTATATTTCTGTAGAATGTTAAGAATTCCCCTCACAGATAAAACAATTTCTTGTAAAAATTGCTTAGAACTAACAATTTTATAGACAGAGGATATTAGTTCATATTAGTGACTAAAATAAAAAAGGAATCAGATGACTCAAGGGGAAAGGCAAAAATCAGACACAGGGTTGCTTTTATTCATATTTTTGCAATGAGGGGGTTCAAAGCCTGAATGTCAGCATTTCTGTTTGTTAATTTGAGTTTTTACATACAGAAAAGACAAACTACAGGTGGGACAGATTACATTTGGGATAATTCTCTGACTGGCAGAAGCTCAGACTGGTTTAGCTGAATAGGAGAAGTTTATCTCCATCTTGAAAGATCTAAAGCAGCAAATCTTTTGAATCTCAGCTAATCATTCATGGGACAGGAATGGGAAGTGGGAAAATCTGTGTCTGAACTGGTCACACCATTCTGGCCAAAAAGGGAGAAGGTCTGTGTTTGTCCTTTTTCACAGGTAAATGAATGTTATCTGCGCCAACAGTAGAAGACAGGAGAGAAGAGTGGGTTGAGATTCCCAGATAAGTCAGGTGGGCAAAGGTGGCCCCAAAACGTGTGGGAAATTGGGAGTTCCCAGCCACTGATATTTCTAGCATGAAGCTGCAGTAGGTTTTGCCATGGTTGACATCAGTCTTGGGAAGCATCAGGGAATAAATGTGTTCAACGGAATCTTTCAAGTCAAGCTAAGGATGAGCTACCCTGAGAAGCTCTTTTTATTTTTTTTTAAAGAAATATACAACCTGCTAAAGACAACCAATGTTAGTGGGACCACAGAAAACAAGAGAGATGTCAATGGGGCCTCATGCAGCTCCAAAATGCTACAAATTCACTTCAGTCTCTTGTGGATATTATCTTTGCCTCGAGCTGCCTCTAATCTGTCTGGCTTAATTTTGCATAGTCTAATTGCCTCCATTTAAAAATATTACTTAAAGAAAAGAGAAAAACAAAACAAAACAAAACCCCTATCTCCATGCCATTGGACAAAGCAGAGTAATATGACTGATTGTAGATTAGCAATCTACAAAACTTCTATAACAAATCTTTTATTAAGGATTCTCTTTTAAAATGAAGCTTAACTGTCAGATTTGGTTTCCTTCTCCTCCTCCTCCTCCTCCTCCTCCTCCTCCTCCTTCTTCACTGTGGTGGTTACTTACTGCTAATTGTCAACTTGACATGATCTAAACTTAGTTGAAGGCAATCCTGCAGGCACATGTGTAAGGAGTTAAGTTGATTAGGTTAACTGAGGTGGGGAGACAGGACTAAAAGCAAGTGACACCATTTTCTGGGCTTAAGTTCCCAAACGTATAAAAAGGAAGAAGCTAACAGAGCAGCTTCGGTCGAGCCTGTCAGCTTCCTGACTAGGGATACAAGGCGACCAGCTCCTTGGAGATCCTGCTGCCTTGACCCAACTTTTAAATCATGTGCCACAGGAAACCTTCCTTCCTTGAGTTGATTTTTATCACAGCAGCAGGAAAAGAAATGAAGAGAATTAGTACAGAGACATTTGCGGGCGTTGCTGTCATAACTTGACCATATGAACGGTTCTTGCTTAAGTGTATGGAACTGGTTTGTAGGAGAAATGTGGAAGAGTCGGGAGCTGTAGGCTAGAAAAGCCTTTGAATGTTACAAGAAGAGCCTCATGGGCCACTCTGATGGTAACCTGGAAGATGAGATGGGGTGGGATATTCAGATAGTGGAAGTCTAGCTCGTGAGATTTCAGAGATGAAGACCTGGGAGATGTGGCTACCAGCTGAAGTCCTCCATGAACCATGAATGTGTGTTGTTGAGCTAAGTATACCCACGTCATGGACCCTGAGTCTTCAGGCAGACGGAAATGGCAGAGGCTTCAGCAGGTGAGACTCAGAGGGAGGGTAAAGCCTGCTCCTGGTCTAAGTAGGAGTCTTTACAAACAATTGACCAGAGTATGTAGAAACTATGGACCACAGCTTCCTCCTCTGTGATATTTGCAACCAGAGAGTGGTCCCCTGAAGAAGACCTCACTGACGCTAGGGGGCCCCTCCTTTCTGTGGTGCACACAACAAGCACGCTGAGTTTCCAGCTTGCGTGGTAGGTTCCCTGATCTGTGGAGGGTAAGTTCCCTCCATCAGAACAAGCACAGCCTACCCTACCCTACCCCAGCTTTTCTGTACTGCGTGATTGTTACTCCTTCAGCATTGGGTCATTTCTTCATCCCCAAGTTTCCCAGGCCCAAGCTATGTAGGATAAGAGGGAGGAGGGCCACTCTTGTGGTATTTTGGCCAAGAATCTGGTTTCGCTCCGCTACATCCTGATAACTTGAGTGAAGTTGAATTTAAATATAATGGACTAATTTGTCTGGCAGAGGGAACTGCTGAGAAAGCATCTGTAATAGTTAAAGAGAGAAACATTCTGTGCTGCACTTGAACAATAGGAAAACTGCCTCCCCCGCCCCAAACAAAAGTCAGCCCAGCAGAGGCTCCATCCTACGATGATCCAAATTCATTTGAGGAACGGAAGCCTAAAGTGAAGGGGTTTCCTGCTTCTCAAAGACAACTGCCCAGGGAAGTATTTCCCCCCTGGGTCAGCACAGCTGTGGTCCAATGAGGCCAAGTCACATCTGGTAGCAGAATTTGGCAGCACTGTCTACATGATAGTACTTTTTGCAGGCATAAATGATTCAAGATTGACAGGGTAATGGAATCCTACTCCAGACTTTTAGAAAACAGTCAAAGCCAGACAATGTGCATCCGGGTTGGGATCCCTTTCAAAGATGCCCTGGGAACCTATTGTGTGAAACTGAAACAAAGTCTAAATTTGCAGTGCAGATGCTAGGATATTAGAGATTCTGGGACCATGGGCAGCTCTGAGGATAGCTGCGATCATGCAATGGAAATTGCCCAAGGAAGAGGCTATATGTATTACAGTCTGCAGAGATTAAGGGGCGGGGGGGGGGTATCTGAGCTGTTGGACAGTTTCATCATGAGTTCCAAATGCCAGACATGGAACAGTCAGACTTAGTATTTTCTCTGATAGATTTTGTTCTTGCTTTGGTCCTACAATTCCTTACTGTGATCCAGTCGTCTTTTATTGGTTTATTCTGTTTATTGTGTATTGGAAATATGTAGCTCGGTTTTTATTTTATAGCTCACAGTTAAGAAATTCGCCTTGCATCACAGATGAAACATGGGCCTTGAGCTCATTGGTTGAACTGTTAGGCTAGGGGGATATTTGAAATTGGACTGAATATATTCTTGCATTATGAGATGGACATGAGATTTTGAAGAAAAGGAGTGGAAGGCTATGATTTAAAATAATGTATTTGGTTGTCAAATTGGCAAGGCACGGCTGTGTGGTGGTTAGGGTTAACTGTCAACACGGTAGGGTTGGGAATTAACAAAGAGAAGTCTCCAGACAGTGTGAGGGACTATTTAGCTGCTGGTATTCCTGTGAAGGGTGTGGCTGATAAGGTTATTGAGGTAGGAAGACCCAACTACAAGTGGACAGCACCCTTCCCTGGGCTTGGGCCTTGGACTCTAAGTGGTAATGGAGGTTGGTGAAATAGGAGAGGGTTAGCATTTGCTGTGAAAGGAAGTTAATCTGATTTCAAATCCACCAGTCACCCACATAAAAAGCCAGGCATTACCATGTGTGTCTGTAGACCTGGTGTTGAAGGACAGAGATAGATCCTTGAGCTTTCTGGCCACCAGCCTAAGCAAAACGATGAGTTTCAATTTCAGAGAAACGGTCCTGTCTCACAAAATACCAGTAGTGGGAAACAGAAGAATACTTCTGATAAACTCTCCTGGTCTTCGTATAGGAATGCATGGCCATGCACGGACAGAAGGAGGAGTGGGGTAAGGAGAGCTAACTGAGAACATTATCACTTTCTGCTTCCTGATTCTGGATGGGATGCCCTGCTGTCTCGTTTCCTCTTCCTTGACTTTCCTGTTATGATGGATGGTACCCTTGGGCTGTGAGCCAGCATTAACTCTGTCTCCATTAAATTTCTTGTATCGGGATATCTTATCACAGCAACAGGGAAACAGACTGAGATACGAAGAAGTTTATTCAATATGCTAAGATGAAGCATACAGCTGAAACATGGAAGTAAGAAAAACCAAATGAAATCAATTTCCTAATAAGGAATTGAAGGAAGAAAGAAAGAAAGAAGAAAAGAAAGAAAGAAAGAAAGAAAGAAAGAAAGAAAGAAAGAAAGAAAGAAAGAAAGGGAAGAAAAAAGAAAGGAAGGGAGGAAGGAAGGAAGGAAGGAAGGAAGGAAGGAAGGAAGGGAAGGAGGGAGGGGGAAAGTGAGTTTGTTACGGAAACAAGGTGATGAATGTCAAATCACTTTCAGGCTTGACTTAGGCACACAAGATATGATAAACAGAAGTAAGAAGAAGGGCTGGACAACCATGGCACATGACTTGATTCCAGCTCTTGGGAGGCAGAGGCAGGCAGATTTTTGAGTTTGAAGCCAGTCCCATCTACAGAATGAGTTCCAGGACAGCCAGGGCTACACATAGAAGCCCTGTCTTGAAACAGAACAAAATGAAAAAGTAAGAATAAGGGGAAAGGGAAGTATAAAGAAAAAATAAGCATTTCCTATATCTTGGCACAAAACAATATAATACCATTTCTGTCTGCAATTATTCCTCTCTCTCTCTGAAAAACAAAACAAAACAAAACAAAACAAACAATAAAAACCTAAGCAAAATTAGCAAAAATCACCTTTTCCTCTACTTTTGGTTCAGTAGCTACTTCAGAAATTAACACAACTACAGAATATATTTGTGAAGTTCTTCCTCATGGTTTATATGGACAGAATGTGCAACGTGTTCATAATTCCTTGCAGTGTTTTGACCAAGTGTTCTGGGTGCACAGTGAGTCTCCAGCAGAAGTGACTGAAATCAGCCATTTCATCTCTAGTGTGTGATGCTCGAGACTTCCCTTCCCCTGTTTGAGCCATGAAACAAAGATGCAGCTGATCTGGAATTGCGGTATTCTGAGAATGAGAAACACACTTTTATTAATCTATGGAAGCTTAGGGCGTTGATTTGTGCGGCTCCTCATTACTGTATCGCTATCTAACCTATCTTGATTGACACAAACACATGTGCATAAGACCATCAGATTCCTGATGTAAATAATTTAGGACCAAACATGCTGAAAGCCAAGCAAATGAAGCAAACTTGGCTCTAGAATTTAAAAAGTAGTCCAATGCAACCAAACTACGATTCTCAAGCAGAAATCAGAGAGGACTTCCAATAGGCCTCTCTTTAATGAGCCACATACACACACACACACACACACACACACACACACACTTAATGGCCTTTACTACAAAGCTGAACATTAATAAAACATACACCTAAAAATAGAAAACCCTTTTCTGTCCGATCACTAGCTGTATTGTGGTAGTTTGATCCAATCCTCATAGACCAATAAAGATATATCATGGAAATCAGGCCAAAGGATAGAGGAGGCAGATGTTTAATTGTAATAATTGAACGAGCAGTTACATGGCAGCTCTTTGGCAGATGATCTACAGTGAAACACACTACTTCACTAATTATTTTCAGTAGCTAACTCAAGAGTATAAAAATGTGCTCAGTGCTGAGGATCCAAATGTGAAGAATGGGAGCTCGCTGTCATTGCAACAGGAGCTGACAGTTGAATGGTAGGGATAAGAAATGGACAAGAAACAACAATATATGATCACTAAGTGAAGCCCAGCAGATGCCATGGTGAACGTAGGAAGGGTCTATGGTAAGATGGGTAAATGGTCTGTCGGCTGTGGCTTGCTGAGACACTCTTTCAGTACGACACGCAGCAAAGGATTTTATCAGGAACCGGACTACCAGAGGCTAGACGTTAGTAATGAGTAATTACAAAGACTAGGCATCAGCTGGTTAGTTTGACTAAAAAGAAAGTCAACGGGATGCCGAGGAAGCTAGCTAGCACTCTTGCCTTGCAATCTAAAAATCTAACAGCTGTTTGAACTGAACTACTTCATTACTGCCACACTTTGGTGCATCAATTTGTGGTTTGGATTTTGGCACAGATTTGCATAGAAGCAAAGCAGCAAACAGCCTAAACAAAAGCAAACATACAGTCTACGTGGGAAAGTGTATACAAGCCTAGATTCAAATCACAGCGTAAAAATAATCACATGGAAACAATGGTAAGTATGTAATCAAAAACATGTTGGGAATAGAAAAAAAAAGTCACAAAAGAACCATAAAAAAAAAATAGTAGGGGAAATAAGCGAGGAAACATCACAAAGATTTCTGCCTTACGCTGTGGCATGCCGGTTGCTGTAGCCAGGAAACCCCCTTCACCCCAGGCAATCCATTTTCTGTACATACAACAAAATCCAGTCTCCTCTCATTGAATCATGTAAACACTTGGATCAGTACAAGAACTGTAGGATGTTCAGGGCAACTAGAAGGGATATCTGGTTCTCAGAGTTTATTGATTTCAATAAATTCAGATCTGAATTTTTCCAAGAAAGGGATTCAATGAAGTCGGGAGGGCAGGAATCGACATTCCTACTCTGTCTAGCTCCATGTCAGAGAAAACACCAATTCCATCCATATCTACTGGATCGAAGCAAGATGTGCTTTTCTCAGAGTTTACACCAGGAAGAAAAAAAAAAAAGAAGTTTTATTCTAACCAGATGTGAGAAAATTAAAACCAATATTCTAAAGTATTTTTAGTGGCATATGATGTCATCTGATTTCATATTTTCTACCAGGGGATAATACGTATTTTTTAAAAATGTGAAGCTGCTTTCCATGCATGCTCTTAGACATGATAAGTTACAATAAACAAGCGACAGAGCTGTGTGATATGTACTTGGCTGTTTAGTCAAAAGCTGAGGAAGAAATGTAGTCTTTGAGTAGGGAGTCGGATTAAAACATACGAAGCTGTCTTCTGCTGACATTCCAGGTTGTCATTTCTCGGGGTGCCATTTATTTGTGGTAGGTCTTCCAGGTAGGATTCCAGTGGTGTGCAGGACAAGGATTGCTCTAATTATCTTTAGTTCTAAAATCGATGTATGCATATATCTTATAAGAACTACTTACAGCTTCACTCTAATTACTCAGGGCAACCTAGCTTTTAAACATCCAGACCTTTCTTTCTTACTAGCTGTGTATTTTCTAAGACAGGTGGGCACGAATAGTGCTGGGTTTCCTTGGATCTCAGAACCATTCCCACCCTGGCTGAAAGGAGGGCAAGATGATCCTAAGCTGACCAGAACTCAGTCCTTCCTTCACGTTTTCCTTCGGACAACCTCAAGCAAACAGCCATGTCTTGGAACAAGGATGTACCTAGTCCAGGATGGCTTTCCTTAGACACTCTCCAAATCTTATCCCACTCCTGGGACAGATATTTGTCCAAAGTCATTTAAAACTTTCCAAGGGGGTAACAGAGAGCCAATGTTGCTTTCAATGCTTCTGTTTTTCCTGGATTTCATTTCCGAAATAGGAAAGAGGCGGTCACCCACCGATGCAGGCATCGCAGGTGCCCCCACCACAAGGGATGCTAGGAGTAAAGTTACTATTATCACAGGGTCCTGGGTACACTGCTGAATTAACCAACTGTCATTTCAGACCCAAATCTCTAGCGCCACCCACCCAGGAGCACAAAACATTCTGGGTAAAAAAGAAAAAAATCCCCCAGCCCTGCCCCTTTACTCCTTGGCTAAGTCTTCCAGGGTGGGCGAGACTTGGAGAGAAGGTTGGGGATTGATGACACGGTGCCAAGGCACAGCACTCTCGCCAAAAAACGCTTCTCAGACACAACAGTTTCCCAGGACCGCGTCCACCTTCCTTTTTCTCCGAGAGTATCATTTCCCGGTTTTATGCTGGAACCTTGGAATGGTTTGGGGACCAATGAGGTGGCAGCGGTTGATTCATGGATCGCGGTGAGGGGGGGATTGCATTTCCAAGGAGGAAAGAGCGCACGGGGGGGCGGGGGGTTGGGGGGATTGGAGAGGCAGCAAAGCCAGAGGGGAGGCGGGGGAGAAAGTGAGAAGAGGGGGCCAAAAGTGGGAGGGGAAGAGGGGAGAGAGCTTGCGAGGAAGAGCCAAGGAAGGCGGAGGTGAACGCGCGAGGTAAGCAGAAGCAGCAGGTTCGCTGGCCGGGGACACTGGGGAAGGCAGCTGCTGCTGAGGGGCGTGGGCTGGGTCGCGGCGCAGGGGGACGGTCACTGTCGGTCCTGCCTGGTGGTGAGCTCGACATCCCGCCGCCCGGGGTGTCCCCGCCTGCGCGCGCCCGTTGGGGGGCCCGGGGTGCGGCGCCGGCCGCCCGGCCGCATTGTGACGTAGCGGGGCCGCGGCAGCGCCTCCGCCGCCCGCCGGGTCTCCTGCGCCCGCTGCTCTCGCCGTCTGTCCGTCCATCCCTCCCGCCGTGCTCCCGCGCTCCGGTGAGTCCAGGTCCCCCGCGGGCGCCGCAGGGAGGAGAGGGACGCGGGCGGCCGAGGCTGAGACCATTACAACTTTGCACCGGGCGACACCCTGCGGGTTCTCGGGACCCCGGGGCCCCCTTTGTGCCTCGGGTCCCTTCTGCCCGGGGCCGCGCGGTGCCGCTGCGGAGAGCCACAAGAGGAGGTCACTGTGGTAACCCAGGCAGCTTCACCCCGGGGGACCCAAGTCGCTCCCGCCTCGCAGTCCCAGGCTCTGGTGCAGGGGGATTGTTCTTTTCATTGGCCCTTGCGCTGGCGTTACGCTGGCTGCTACCTCCGATGGTCCCGGAGGCGGGGATGGGCTGTGCCGAGGCTCCTAGGAGCTCCCAGGGAGGGGCGAAGGCATGGTGATAGCTACACTAGTAACCAGAACAATAACAAACGTGAAGGGGGATACCGGGAGGTGTCGCTACTCGAGGGGAGCCCCTGGCCCATCATCCCCGCGGTGCCTAGGCTGCCCCGTCCAGCCTCGGCTCCTCCTCCCGGCGCTGTCCGGCGTCCCGGGATTGACCCTGTCTTAGGGAAGGCTTCTTTCCTGACCCTCTGAGTGGCGGTGACTTTCGCCTGCAGGTGGTAAGTAGAGATGAAGACAACGTTGGCTATTGTCAAATGCCACGTTTTGTTTATTTCATTTTTTCTTTTTTCTTTTTAACGAAAAGAAAGGGGGGAATATTCTGAGCCAGTTCTGGCAGCCATACAGTTTCCACAGGAAATACTAGCATTCTTTGAGGAACACGCTACCGCTTGCAGCAAAGAAAGTCTTCAGGAGACAAAAAGGCAACTGCATTGTTGCTCTTTTCCAACTAGCCGCTAGGAGGGTGGAAACGTGTTGTTTTTTCCTGCGGGAACATTGCTTTCCTTGGGAAAGTTAATTAAGGAAGCACTGCTGGTTGTGCCCCCCCCCTTTTTTTTCACTTGCTGGAGGTGGGGCGCCACTCCTCGTGGTTGTTACTGACAAGTGTCCATCAAATAGCCCATAAGAAGAAAGAACCGCCGCAACACAGTCTCCCCACACACCACGTGCTGTGGAGCCCTGCCAGGGTACAGTTTGCAAAATGAAATAAGGACTATCTGGAGAGGTTTATGGGGATTACATTTGCGCAGACGTCAGTTCTCCAAGGTGTCAGCTCTAAACACATTATGGTCAGGCATCATTTCGGCGCTGAATCTACAGGCAGGCAAAAA
>NW_022196895.1:48565889-48591919 GCF_008632895.1 Mastomys coucha
AAAAAAAAAAAAAAAAAACCCTATTTCTCATTATGAAGCAGGCATCTCAGTTGGGAATAAGTTCAAATCTGTATTTCATTTGTACTTATTGAAAAATTCAAAAGTCAAGAGAGCAAGCTGTAGGAAGGCCCGTATGCTAATGTGTACACACCTGGGAGGCAGTGTCTATTGGCTGATTCTGATGCGACTTGATATTAAATTACTCTCTACATAGCAAATTGCAGGGAGACACCTTTAAACTGCCCTTACAACTAATAGAAGAATGTGTGACATTTGGGGACTGATCGCAGAAGTCTCTTTCTAAGGGAGCGTTAGCCGAGTATTGCCCATAATGGAATTAACTTGAGTTTCCAGGTCTCGAATCAGAAAGCAAAATGATGGTGCTTCTCTTAAGAGTCATAGAACATCACTAATGTTACTAATGCTGTTAAAAGGGAGGTTTATAAAGAGGTTTTATCATTTTTAAAGATAACCTGTATTGTCCCTGAGCGGTTCATGAAGAGAGTTTACAAGATAGCAGTACATCTTGAAATGGTACTCCACTCATTAGTTTGATATGTTCTACTGGTCTGCGTCTGAAAGGAAGTGACTAAAGTCCGTGGATTTCAGTGGGCTATGTCACAGCTTTGCTGAGTCCAAGCAGCTGTTCAGCGCAGGTGTGCAGTGGAAACAGAGAATGGAGGCCAAAAAAACATTGCGAGCACTGTTGTTTCGGAAGGACTTGGAGGGACTTCACTGTGCCTAGGAGGGGGGAAACCCACAAAAACATCTAAAACATACAAATGCTCTTTGATATCATCAGAGAAAGCCTGGGGCCATGTTTCTTGCCAGATTTAACTTGTTTCTTGTGCAAAGAAGAAGTCTCCCAAGTAGCAGGTGCATCATTAGAAGCAACACAAGGGACTTTCTCTTTTAAATGCAAAATCGAATTGAAGAGCCACAAGAGGATCCCTGACACTCTGAGAGAAAAAGCCTAGTTTTTTGGCAATCTTTCAGGTTAGGGATGCAAATCCCACAGGAGGAATGTGTGTCTTCCGAGACAAATAATATGTGGTGAAAATCAAATGGTGGCTTCTGTGAACCAGGATCCCGCATACACTTGTTTACTTTCGCTCTTTGACTTATATGCAAATTCACTTGCAGAGGAAAAAATTCCTGAAATGAATACATAATTTGGTCTCTGAGCTATACACTGTGCATTATTTTCCAGTCTGTTAGATAATAGACTTTATATTTTATGGTTGGCCACTTGATTCTTTTATTAAACCTTTAAAATTAATGGTCAAAGGTGAGCCCAGTGACAAGTAGGGGGGCAGGAGGAAAACTTCAAGGTCAAGGGTCACCTGTTACCCTTAGTGATTTTCGAGCCAGCTTGTCTCAAGGAAAAAAAATTTTTTTGAATCAAAAATAAAATTAATGACCAAAAGAATAATTGCTCATT
The DNA here is from genome assembly GCF_008632895.1 of Mastomys coucha. Classification (NCBI taxonomy): domain Eukaryota; kingdom Metazoa; phylum Chordata; class Mammalia; order Rodentia; family Muridae; genus Mastomys; species Mastomys coucha. The sequence continues at coordinate 48,567,331 of NW_022196895.1, forward strand.
AATGCCTGGGCCCTTCAAAAGTCTGACTTAAGTCTTAAATAGGTAGTCTATTTGTGAATATGGAGAATATAAAAGTGTAGATTGCAAGAGCCAGAGAGATGGTTTGGGGGTTAAGAGCACCCTAAGTTCTGTTCTCAGCACCTTTGTCAGGTGACTCCCAACTTCTCTAACTCCAGCTACTGAACATTCAGTGCCCTCTTCTGGCTTCCGTGCTTGCACACAAGTGGAATCCACTCACTGAGATACACACACATAAAGAAAACAAAATGACTCTCTCTCTCTCTCTTTCTCTCTCTCTCTCTCTCTCTCTCTCTCTCTCTTTCACACACACACACACCACCACCACCACCACCACCAACAACAACAACAACCACCACAGAACATAATCTCTTCATAAGGGAATTAAAAGCAAAGAATAGGATACCTAAAATTTTAAATAATGTTGCAGAACATTAGACAAGACATGTTAGAATTGAGTTCCGTGAAAACAAAAGAAAGTGGAGAAAGTCATCCTACCAGTTTAGCTGTCTTATCAGTTACTGGCTGACTGGTTATTAAGTCATTCCATAACGTAGTTGCTTAAGGCTACGAAAGCTCATGGTTCTGCTGGTCAGCAGCTTGGCCTGGCTTCTGCTAATCCAATGAAGGTTTCTGTAGGTGACATCATCTGTCAGCTGGGAGGATGACCGTGGGTCTTGGATGTCCTTGACTACTTGTCTTGCTGCTGTCAGGCTATGATCAAAGGGCACAGGTGGACTGGGACAGGAACCGCTCTTCCTTTAGCAGGCTAGCCAGGGTCTTTTCACTCAGTACCCAATCTGTATTCAGTGAGCAATGGAAGGGGTAGCAAATGACCCACCACCACAGCAGAGACAGGTGCTGAGCAGAATACCTGTGAGTGTCATGCTAGCTATTCTCCCACTGGCTTAGCATATTCTAAGGTCACCCCAGATCTGAGGGGGTTAAAAAGGCAACACCTGAAATGGGAGGTAACTAAAAGAAAAATTAGTTTTATTGTTTTTTAAAATAAATCTATAGACCTTTGAGTATACTTGATTCTAGAAGGAACATCCGGCTGAGGACTAACTCGTGAAACCCAGAAATGTAGAGCTTCGGTGCTTACGGAGCCCTTGGCGTGTAAGACGAGAAGTGTCCGCTGCTTCATGGGTCCACGAACTCCAGATTTAGGATTAAGTGACTGGTAATAGAGGTAGTGAAAGCAGAGAGTTAAAAATCACCCTGCGATTTAAAAGAGCTTAAGCGGCTGACAGAGGACTGCGCACTTATGAGACATGGGGAAATCAGTAAGTGATTTATTTGGGGGGAGAGAAAAACTCAGTCCCAGAAAGGCTTATTATAGGAGGCAGAGTTAAGGCAAGTGTATGTTATAACCTCCAGAGCGTGCTGAGTGTTAGCTATTGCTTAGGTTTGTAATTCGATGACTACTGCGGGTAGACAAGTTGCTTTGGGTAAAGAAAGCACCAGAAAACCAACTATGATATCCCCAGTTACCTTAAGAGGTTAGAAGGAAGTTAGAAGGTCCTTGTTCAGGAAGGTAACAATGATTCTAGGTATGTGGGGCCTTGGAGTACTGTTTCTTATTTAGTCGGGCCTAGCAGCAGGCCCCTTTGGCCTAGCCTTGGGTGACATACACGTTCCCAGAAGCCTACCCACAGTGGCATGCAGTAGGACACGCATCTTCAAGAGCAGGCACAGTTACACTGGATGTAGACAAGGGCGGTACAATCAACAGATGCCCACTGCTGAGGAATACTTGAAAACTGAGTCGGGCCCCGCCACGGGGCAGTGAGGCAGGAAGCCACAAGAGAGGCATATTTAGGTGAAGCTGTAGGTGCAATAACAAAGGTTAAATCCACGGTGTAGTCTGGTTTTCTCATGGAAAGCAAAGAGAGAAGAGGCGGGCCAACAGAATGCCTCACTGGGGATCCCTTCGCAAACATCAGCTAGAGGACATTTTTCTAGGAAGGAATGGAATTCTAAACACATTCTGTTGTGTCTTTCTCCTGAAAACCTATTCAAATTGCTGCTTCATCAGGCTCAATTATAGATAGCCAGGTACCATCAGGTGCAGCTGTTGGTCCAGACAGAACACCTGGCCTCAGTGCTTTCACACAATCGTTCTGTGCATCACATGCAGATGTGCTTTGTGAACGAGTCATGGATGGACCAGCTTAAACCTGAGCGTACACTTTTATAGTTTTTTTTTTATTGCCCAAGCCTAAGAACCCTGAAGATACTCAATAAATGTTAATTGAATGAATGAACGCACCATTATCTGGTGCAGTAACATTTTCTAAAACAGTCTGGTCTGGCTTTTCATTATTCAGGGTAGAGTTGGCTATAAAATCCCTAAGTGTCTTTTGCGGACTGAAATGTTTCTGGGCACTCCTGTCATAATAATTTAGTTGTTTTGTTTTATTTTGTTTCGTTTGTTTTTTTCTAATTTATCTTTTATTAAAAATTAGCCTTTTGCTTTTGTGAAATAGAAATTGTTAGGGATCATGCTTTGTTACTAGAGACAGAAACCAAGTCACCTCAACTAAGAAGCAGCAGATAGCATAGCAGAGACATTTGCAAAATCCCTTTCTGAGTCCCTGTCCCTTTCATGGTGCTAAGACTGGCTTAAAAAGAAAATATCAGGAAGAGGAAAGAGGGAGTACTGTCGATGTACATGGAGAAGGCATCGATCTCACCTGACTTTCTGAAAATCACCTCTGCTCACTGCATCCTGAGTCCCAAAGCCTTGGCACTAGGTCTGACTTCTTCATTATCTTCCTAGTCAGCCACAGATGCCTCCTGCGTCCATTTTGACTCTTTAGTTCTTCTTTGAGATCATCAATGTTTCACCTCACAAGTCATCCAAAGAAGGTACCTCAAGTCTCCAGTTCCAGTTAAAGCTGTCCATGGTCAGCGGCTCTCTTTCTAAAGCAGTTGGGCGCAGTCAAATCAAGGAGCTGTATTTAGAACCATTCATGACCTTGTCACTGTCCTGGGGACAAGTCCAAGGTGCCAGCCACGAGTCCTAAGGTCTTGTGGTGTGGGCTTTGCCGCCTTCTGTACAAGTGAGAGAGGAGAAGGAAGGTTGTGTTCATGCTGGCTGAGCTGTGTCATTTTTAAGGTACTCATTGGCTTAACGAAGATGGCTTTCTTTCATCTCCATGTTTTCATGAGAGCTGTTGCCTCAGTGGGATACTATTGCATCCTTCTTGATCTCACAAGAGCCCTTTGATGACCACCTTCCCTTCTTGGTTCCCCACATCACACTTCACCTTGTGATACAGTCTTCAGGATACATGGCCATCTCCCGCTCTAGACAGATGGCTGAAGTTTGAGACTGCACTATCTACTTCTCATGGCAGCTTAACTTAATGCTGTGCACCCTGTGCATGCCCTGAATCTTTCTTCTTTGGAGATTTTTTTAAGGAAGGATTTTTTTCTCTTAGGCTTTTTTTCCCCATTTCCTTTAACTTGAGTCTCATATTTGTAGCTCAGAATATTGAGCATAAAGTGAGATTCCTTTTGAAGTTCTGTTCAGATGGTTTATCAAAAGTTTTTTTTTTTTTTTATGGTTGGCTTTTAATTAGTCCCCAATGACCACATCAAGATAGAGCTTGAGAAAGAAGCAACCCAGACTTTCTGGGCTGCCATCTATGACTTAGGGTTCAGAAAAATCATTCCTCATACCACAAAGGAGGACAGCTAGTGGCTACATTTGTGAGATCCAAGGTTCTCTGCTCTGAGTGCTTCCCCTAGATGCCTTATAATTACTTTGTTTATTGAATTCTCTTTTGTTTCATGTGAGGAGACAGAGAGTTGTAATGTCTTGTTTCCCAGTGAATGTCTTTCTAGAGATGGCCAAGTTGCAGGAGAATTCACCTGGGTGGCTGACCAGTCTAAACAACCTTGAACTTTCACTACAAGTAATGTTTTTAGTGCTGTTGTAAGGTTAAATGGCTGCCCTGGAGAGGAAAACATGGTGCTAGAGAGATGACCAGTGTCGAGGACAGCTAAGTGCTCTTTCAGGGGACCCTTGATCAGTTTTCAGCATCCACTTTGGTTGGCTCCCAACCAACTGTAACTCCAGCCGCCGCAGGCATTCAATGCCCTCTTCTGGCTTCCACAGGCAACTGCTATGACATATGCATATATCACACACCCTCATAGGCATGAATAAAAAAGAAATAATTTAAAAAGAGAAATAGGAGCTGGGGGCGTGCAGGCAGAGGAGCTAGTCTCGGTCTCCTCTTTGCCGATGAGAAGGCAAGAGTGACCAAATGGATTCACGACAGGTGGGGTGAAGATGGGTTAACCAGTGGCTCTGGCCCCTAGTAGAGAATTGCTCCCTTTGAACCACAAGCTGCTCCTAATTTGCTTGAGACGTTATTATCTTGGATTTTCCTCCCTCTGGCTCCCTTTGCTGCAAATGAACGCAGCAGACAGACTACTCAGAAAGTAGTAACATTGCCAGTCTCTCTGGGTCTCTTCCTCACACCATGGTTATTTCTCCTGTTGCAGGCCTGTTCCTCTCTAGAACCTCCCTAGATTTTTCCCTTTAAGTATACACACAGAAAGGTAAAAACTCTATACATGCAAAACAAGTAGGTGGTTTCACATTTCCACATACATAGGGATACCATAAGTAAAAAGCAAACACGGGAGGCTGACTTTAATAATAACGTCTTCCTTCACTCCGTGCATCTAAAGCCTCAGCATTTCCATGTGTTCCAAATCATTGAACAGATAGATGCCTTACATTCTTCTTATTTCTGCACACTAAGTCATTGAAATTTGAATGCCTTTTATACTTAACCCAGACTACCCACATTTCCAATGCTCACCAGCTACTTGCGGCTAGTGACTCCAAAGCAGAAGACAGGTTTGAACTTTCAACTCCCCTACTTCTGATTCATTCGACACCTAGCTCAAACCTCAGTTCCTGCCTGGACAGGAGGTGTCTGTGGCTTTGTATGCTCCCCAAACCGGGTCAGAGGGTAAGGAATGGAACTCTGCCATCTCTCTGTATCCGCTGTAGTGTATACTGGGCACTCATAAGCTGGCAAACGTATTAACGAATGAAGGAGGTTAACTTGCAACACTAAGTTTGATATATGGAGGCTGGCCTTTTCAGACTTAGCATAGTACATTCACAGCCTCTAGTTTCTACCTCCCAGCTCTATCCAGAGTCAAAGAGCCCTGTTTGCTTCAGACTGAATGACCGGGGCCCTCCACAGTCAGAAACTGAGTGGTGGCACTACTGTGAACGGAGCCTACATGCGTATTGCTTATCTTTTGATTTCAGTCTCTAATGCCAAGTTAAAAGCCACAATACTCATCCTAGGATAAGAAAACAAACAGGAGGACAGACCAAACCCAAAGAATCATACACTAGATACACCCCTTACTGAGAGTACCAAAAGGGCCAGTTGGCATACAGAACGCTGGTGCACATGGAGAAAGCAAGCTGCAGCAGGGAGCTGCTGGAGTCATCTTGAGCTTGCTCTGATTCCCTGGTACTGTCAGTTCAACTCCCCCACCCCTGAGAAAACGGGAGATTTACAACCCGAGTACAATTGTCTTTGCATATGCAGCCGTATTTAAATTTCTGCAACTGCTTCTAAATGGCTAAGAGCATGTTTTTTTGCAGGTCTACTTTATCCTCAGTGACAAATGTCACTTCAAACAATCTTTTCAACCGCATCTGAAAGATTGCTACTCTCATAAACCATACTAGTCACATATGTAAAAAAAAAAAAAAAAAAAAAAAAAAAAAAAAAAAAAAAAAAAAAAAAAAAAAAATGCAAAGCTTGAAAATGGGAGAAGATACCAGTGTTTCATCTAAGCAGTATAAGCACTCGAAAACAGATGAAGATGATTAGCTCAAGCCCATTTACAGAGTGCTTGAAGGGAAAGAGAGAGGGCTCAGCCGTGGAAAGCACCTAGTTCACTTGGAGAGGATTCCAGTCCAGTTGCCAGCACCTACGTCCGTCCAACATCTCCCCGCCTCCTGGCATTTCATCTCTAGGGGATCTGATGCCCTCTGCTGGCCTCTAGAGACACCTGCACTCAACTGACTTACATACACACACACATACACACACACACACAAATATACATGCACTTGAGCACACAGGAATAAAAAAATGTAGAGAAAAAAAAGTGTGCTGAAATCACTTAGAATTAGGCTTCCCCTCAGTTTGACCACCATTTGCCAGTTTCACCCTGGAAAGCCTCTAAAACCTGCTTCAACTGTGCCTGATCCACACAGGAAAAGTAAGTCCTGCTCTTCCATGCTGTGTATCAGGAAGATTAATGAACTAAGACAACATTTTGAGCAATTTCATAAGGAAAACTCTATCTAGGGCAACTGGAGCGTGAAGTAGAATGCCAATATTTATTTTTGCAAAGTAAATTCCTAAAAGCTAGAAAAATCATCACATATACCATATGGTAAATCACTAAACACTTAGCCATGTTTAAGTTATCCCACAGCCATGCCAGTAAGGCGTGGACAGTTCAAGATAGACAAAGCTTGCATCCATTGGCTCTAATTTGGAGGTTTTCATCCTAGTCTCTTAAAAGAATTCATGTTTCTCTGCGACTCACACACAGTTCTTCAACCACCATGGCTCTGGGTTGCTGTGCTGGTGTAATTGAAAACCTATAAAAAGGCTGAGAGCTACTTTTGAATTGGCTCAGTGAACTTGGACTGGATTTGTCAAAGTGGCGAAAGGTTTAAAGGAATTTTCATAAATGAGGTCTCCAAGCTGTGTGTTAACCATAGAATTCCAGTGCACTCCAAAGCACATGAACTCAGCACAGTGCCTCGGAGAAGAGCAGTCATAGCAAGATAGAAATAAATGAGTCATTTTCGCTCCCGGAGTTGTGCTGAGGCAAGCACACTTAGCCGCTGATCATCATACTTTAGCAGCCTGCTGTGTACTAAAACTACAATTGAGAAGTCTAATCTTTAATTGAATTGAGTACCCACAGATTAACGTGGTGAAATTCTCGGGTACCGGATGTAGTGCAGTGTTTACTATTGTTGCTAAGAAATAGAGTAGAGCTCTTCGAAAGTTCCAGATGGGTTTGCAGAGGAGCGGGAGTTCTGCTTCTCCCTGGTGAAGGATTCTTCACTATTGCTCCCTTCCACAATGCCTGTAAGCATGTTTCATGTTTAGAAGCCCTGTGTTTTCAAAGCTTTCGTTGCAATGGGTGCATGGACGTGTGTGCACAAGTACACCATCAGTGGCGATTTGAAAAAGTGTCCCCGCCCCCAAAACCAGCATGAAATAAACATCAAGAAGGATTGGGGAAAATAGAAAGTTTCTTAAAATTTAACTATCACCAGACTCTGCATTCTGGCCTTAGTGGAAAATCGTCAAATCATTTTTTTTTTTTAAATTTGAGCCAGGTTGATGACTTTCCAAAATCATTAAAACATGCATGTAGGAAACCCAGTCTATTCTGCTTTTCTTTCTTTTCTCCTCCATTTGGCAAGCCTCGCTGCATGATGCATTGTGTAATACTTTTTTTTTTTTTAATGAAAAGCTGACATTTGCACAGCATGAGAAGAAGCAATGCTATTTCACTTGCCTTGTCCTAGAGAACAAGAGATTGCTATGTGCTATTTCAGTCAGGACCAGGCATTTTAAAAAAAGGGTCCTTCCCAAGATCAAAAACAAGAAAAGAGAAAAAGAAGAAGAAAAACCCACAGGGGCAAATTACTATTTGATCTATTTGAGGCAGACTGTTATATTCAGGGTCTGGTATTTCAAAGCAGGAGCCTTCCTAAGAGAGGGCAAACCAGCAATACGCTTGACTGGCTGTCTTGTGGACCAGAGTTGAGAGAACTTGGGCTCATTACCAGATTCTATCTTATATCAAATCTCAGAACAAGCTGGATAGAATTAGGAAGGGGCTGCACTGGCTGCCAGGAGCCAGGATCATGACTATGTCAGCAAATGTCCTTAGCTATCTTTAGCAGTTATTAGAACACACTCTTACCCACCTTTGGGATAATTGCTGGTGTGTTTCAGCAGAGAGCTGGCTATTAATTTTGGTAAGAGCTTATTTCTCAGCCTGTAAAAGTAGCTAGCCCAATGTTGAAGGGTATCACATGATCAGTATATACTAGCTGGAGAACCAAATCTTTCAACCTGTCTTGAAAAGTGAATGTGTTTATAATCCAAGACCCAAGGCTAACTCCAATGCAATTAGCCAAAGTTAGGGGTTTTAATTTACAAAAGAAAATCATGTATTTATACTCAGAGCATCTGAATAAAAGTCCTATGAAATAAGTAGGCAAAAATGCCATTACTGGCAGATATTTGGCAGACAGTTTAGAAGGTAAATGAAATCCTAAGAGATTAAGTCTGGCTTTTCTAGAGCTTTTGATGCTAGGAAAGAATTTGGAGCTTTGACAATAATGAGATAGAAAAATAAGATAATACAAACGGGCAAATAAATTACAAACTTGTTCAGAGTGTTAACTCCTCTCATCTCCACTATCTGTCCAAGCAGAGGACTATGAACCCCACTGGATAATAACGTTAGAAAGGATGGTAGATATCGCCTGGTTCTAAGCATGGTGTTGAACATCAATGCAAGGACTGGGTTGTCTAGCTTCTTATAAAGCCATGTGGTTTGGGATGAGTCATAACACTTTTCAATATTTTGATACAGTTTCATCCTCTCTCAAGCTCACAAATGTTTATTCATTACTCCACATATGAGCTTTAGTGGTAGGGTTTAAATAGAAACAGTGACATTGGATCCATCCACTGGGTGTGCTAAAGCATACGCTGGATGCTTTGTGGGATGAATGGATGGGCTGGCTCTTTTGAACTCTTGCTTCTGATTGGGTTTGCACTCATCAGGAAGATCAACTGAATGTTGTTAGCAAACAAGTGCAAAGAAAAACTGAGCTTCTTCCCTGAACTTCCTATTTCCAGGCACCTCCCTGTTGGCCATAGGTGGTGGCTGCAGATCTCTCTAGGGCTACTGTCTGGCTTGTGACATCTGTACCCTCCTCCTAGACACTTCCACCTGGGAACTGCTCCTTGAAGCCTTAGGAGCTCAGCGTTCATTCTACACTGTTTCTTGGTCTTTATATGAAACTATCATCAAATTGCATTTGTGTCTATGACCTGCTTGATTGACAGAGTGATAACCTGAAGTCACTGTAAGACTGACATGATTTTGGTAGGTTTAGTGCAATGATTGCTCTTCATTGTGCATTCAACAAAGCCATGTCTTCCATAATGAAAATCCATTCACTGGATGGCTTGGTCCTTGTATATACGTTGTGGAAGGTGCCTACATCAACTAAAATTTGGGCTGGAAAGATGGCTCAGCGGTTAAGAGCACCGTCTACTCTTCCAGAGGTCCTGAGTTCAATTCCCAGCAACCACATGGTGGCTCACCACCATCTGTAATGGGATCTGATGCCCTCTTCTGATGGCTCTGAAGACAGCTACAAGTCTACTCATATAAATAAAATAAATCTTTTTAAAACTTGATAGATAGGCGATATAACCTTACAAATGTCACATTCATATTCTACTACTGAGCAAAATGTAGGATGTAGAGCTGTGTTATTGACATTTTGGCATTATCACCATTGGGCCACCAATAAGAAACACTGTGGATTGAACCCACAGCTATTCTGCTGGGCTCTTCTGCTTAGCTACCCTACCAACCCAGCTTCTATTGTTAAATAAATGGACTCAATATACAATATTATTATCCCATCGTTTAAATTCTTCAAAGTTTAAAAGGAAAATAATTATTATTTTGCAAATGTTAGAAGTGTCGGGGGGGGGGTGAGGGGAGTCAGGGGCCAAGGTCATTCAGTCATTCAGTGCTTCCATGACAGAACTAAGCAGTGAAGGAGTAGTTTTGTCTTGTTTCTTAGTACAGGCTACACAGTCATGACATGTCTAGAAGAGAAAGCTATGATTTCAAAGTATTTAGTAAATTAAAACAAAATCCATATGGGATAATTGAGAATGCCTAGTGTAATAATCTCCAGTTGTGACTTCTAAATAACAACAGGATTGAATCATGAACACTTTTCCCTCTTCAGGTTAATTACTATAAGGTCTGGGATTAAACGCTCTTCACATTTCTATCTTCTTGGTAGTTTCAAAGTAGATGACCTTAGGGTGAGATTTCCCCTCAACTCCTGCAATAATAGATCATTATTGAGATGCTTGGTACTTCTTTGGCCTCTCTCTTAAAGAGCTTGTTCTTAAGCCCTATAAAGTAAGTTGCCTTGTGATTTTTAGCATTATTTCACCCAAATTTATGCTCATTAAACTGTCAAAATGAAAACCAGAAAATTCCTTGATTTTGAAAAAAAAAAAAATTTGAAAAACAAACCATAACATGCTTTCTTTCCATTTGATAGTAAATGTTACAGTTATTGGCATTTTTAGACCACATGTATGAATATATCTTTCAGTGTCTTGGGGGGAAATGTCCACATACCCTCCCTCTAACAATGTAGGTGGGGGAAGGGAATTTCAGAAACGTTTCCTTTTTTATTTTTGTTTTTTACAATTAAGTAGAGTTAAATTGTAAGGTTTTTTCTATGTCAGCTCAAAGAAGTATTTCTATATCATCCTTCCTAGGGAAGGAACTGAGCAGACAAAAGCAAATAGCCTATTGCTGAATGACCTAGCACTTCAAGGATGCAATACTGCCATTTGGAACACTAAGGTCCTGTTATCCTTTCTTTCTCTCCTCACTAGTATTTTCTTTAAGGTCTTCTCCAGGTAGGATTCCTTCTTGCTATTTTTTTTAAGAATATCTTTTTATATATTGAAAACCATACAAATATTAGCTTTCTCAAGTATGTATGAATTATCTTTGAACTAGCCATAATCTCCAGTTCTGGTAATCAAACCCACTTCCTACACTTGATGGGCAGCTGCTCTGTTGAGCTGTTCTTCCAGACCAAATTACCCTGCCCTGAGATGTTGTACTATAATGTCTAAAGCAGTGATTGTCAACCTTTCTAATGCTACAACTGTTTAATATAGTTCCTCATGCTGTGGTGACCCCCAACCATAACATTATTTTCATTGCTACTTCATAACTGTAATTTTGCTACTGTTGTGAATCATAATGCAAATACTTCTGGAGACAGAGGCATGCTGAAGGAGTTGTGACCTACAGGTTGAGAATAGCTGTCCTCATGTCTCCTTGTCTATCCTTGGTCTCTACCACTGTTGGCCTTTCACTGTTTCAATGTCCTCTTTTACTCTATTTTATTTTATTTTATTTTATTTTATTTTATTTTTTATTTTATTTTCCTTGAATGAAATAATCACATTTTCACTAAGAAGAAAGTATAGGCCTAGTAATTAGTATAAACAGAGTGTTTTTTAATCAATTGTACTAATTCAAATAGCAGTAGTCTAAGAACACAGTGAAGTTCTTCGTGGATTGTACTGAAAATATTACATTGTACCTAAGAACCTCCCCTGACTGTTTTCCAAACAGCAGTCAGGGACTCTCAGTGGTGCCATTGATGTTATTTGCACAGAGAGGTCTCATTATTCTGGGCACTCGCTCTATGAACCCATGGTTTAATACCTTTCTGGGTATGACATTTTTCCCTCTTAGGAATTTTCTAAGCAGTGAAGGAAGGTGTCTATCAATAGTAAGGACAGGGGTCCAGTGCTCTAGTGAGAGAGAGAAGTAAACAAGGGACCTTCCCTACAGTACGAAGGGCATGATCAGACTACCAAAGGCTTCCCAGAAAACATGACATTTCATTTAGAGGTGAAGGCTGAATGAGTGGTCACAGGGCAGGAAATTTAAAGGAGAGCATTAGCGTTCAACAGAACCTGGAGATCATATTTTTACACTAAGACATATGGTGTGGGAGTGGCTGCCATTAAGGTTCAAAGCATGGCTGGAGCCAGGTCTTGATCCATTTCCCACTGAAGAGGAAGGGGGTTTATGTACCACATTCGCTGAATGACACTGATATATAATCCTGTGTAGACTGCACCATTCATTCTTGAGATTTAGCCTGTCACCTGTGCTCCTGATGTCTACACTCTTATCTCTAATCCTGGCCTAGCCATCCTCTTTCTCTTCTCGCCATCTGAACCCTGGTGTTCTCTTTAAAACTTTGGGGCTGGGGGCGGGGAGGGATGTGTCTCACAACCCTTATACTCTCAAAGAAAATCTCCTTTCTTTCAAGATCTTGGCTTTGTTCCAGTTTCCTAGCTAGTGAATAGTTCCAGCTTTCAAGGAAATTGTCTGTAATGGTGCCTAGTCTCCAACCATCCCCCATCTCCTAGCATGAGAGGCTCAACAAGTCCAGATTTTATAGTTTTTAGGTTACTCTCAATATTTGTCTTTCTTCTGTCCCCATTTATCTTGTCTTTACTAATGTTGCCATCATCTTCTCTGATTGTTGTAGCAACTTTTTCTCTCTTTTTTTAATTGAAAAAATTTTTTTTCATATATCTGCTTCACCATTTTCAACTCTCCAAACTCTTCCAAGACCCTTTCCACCTCCCCACACATTAACTCCACCCCCCTTCTTTCTCTCTCTCTTTAGAAAACAAACAGGCAAACAAAAACATGCTAAAAAAAAGAGAGAAACTCACATGTAAGCACACGTGCACACACATTCACACACACACACACACATTCACACACACACACACCAAAACAAAACAAAACAAAACAAAAAAACAAACAAAAGAAAATACTAAATTGGAAACCATAAGACCAATTAGACAAAAGCTGCCCCAAAAAAGCAACGTGAGATGAAAGTCTGCAGAAATATCATTGAGTTTGTTTTGTTTCACCGTGACCATCACTGCTAGGCGTGCGGCTGCTTTTACTTGTGCTTAAATATTGTAATAACCTCTACTTTCTGATCTCTCCCTGCATCATTCCTAAAAGTGATTTCTTCAAAGATTTTTGCTAGCAAATGTGTACTGGGTCTTCCTTAGGTTTGGATTGAAAACCAAAATCCTTAGTACGTCATATAAATCCGAATGATTTTGGTTCCATCCGCACGTTTGGCTTTATGGAACCCACGGCCTGCCTCTTACTCGACACCGTGGTTGCGATGATTGCTGAATGACTTCAGTGTCCCAGACATTCCCAGAGACTGTTGGTCTCTTGGGTGTTTTCCTCCTCTTGTTCATTCTCTGCCTTCTTGCCTCGTCAACTCATTTCCTCTGCCCTCTGCCCTCACCTCTCTATCTGTGTGGTAAAAGATTATTTACTTTTGTCCACGGACACCTCAATGCCAGACATCATGTTTCAATCACATCTGCTGTCCTCCTCCTGCTTCATTTCAAGTCTGGCATGTAGCTGTGGCACAGGCACGGGCGTTTCCTAAGCAATCTTTGCAGACCAGGTGGTGCGCTAATTTATTTACATACATTTTCTCTTTTAAGAAAGTTCAAACAAGATGGCAGTACACTTTTGGACATGATGTGGCAGAGGGAAAATTAAAGGTTGGGCACTGAGATTTTTCTGATGGTGAACTCTCAGAATACTATGTTAGTAAAAACAAGTTAATTTTTAGACCTAGAGTGGCATAAAGGTAATAGGCCAAACAGAGAAAACGTATTATAGTGTTTCCCAGTGATGTTGAATCGCAGGTACTTGAGTGGCTGGGATGCATAGAGAACTCGTCATGTGTTCCTTAGGAGTCACCAGGGAACTTACTTTATTCAAATTTCAAAGTCAGTAAAAATTCGAGGCAGCAAGCTTGTTAGAATTAGAAGAGCAACCAACTGATAACAAGCATGAAAGTAGAATATATGACCAGAGGCTAAAAGGAAAAGAGTAGATATATCATGAGACAGAGAGACACCACATGGCTTTTAACCATAAATTGGTAAAATTATGCAGATACATGAAAATTATCTAAATTAGACTCAATGTTTTTAAGCATAAATGCTATGTGTTATTATTTTTATTATTTATTCTTTGAGATTATACAATGACATCATTTTTACCTCCCCGTCCCTCTAAACCCAAGCATATACTCTCTGCTCTATTTTCAGATTCATGGCCTCCTTTCTGTTCATTGTTCTCACAGATATATGTATATGCATAGATACTTTAAGGACATAGTATTTAATACAAGTACACCCTGCTCAGTCTATATAATGCTACTCATATGTACGTTTTCAGGGCTGACCATTTGGCACGAGGGAGCCATGCAGTGTGTTCTTCCCTGGGGAAGACTATTTTCCCATTGTCAGCATTCAGTGTCAAGCAAACTAATTCTAAACTTAGAGGCTCATTGTTAGGTCCATTGTTAGGAAAGAATAACGGTTGACTGTGTGGGTACTTGAGCCAGAGTACCTATGTTAATTCGTCCAAGCTGCTATAGCAAAATACGAAAAGCTGGGTAGCTTATAAACAGCTGAAACGTATACGCTTAGAGAGAGGCTGAGAAGCCCCAAATCTCGGACTACCAGACTCAGTATCTAGTGAGAAGCCACATTCTAGTTTGTAGATGTCGTGCCTTCAGTGAGTCCTGACGTGATGAAAGACCATAAGGGAGCTCCCCAGATCCTCTGTGGAATGTAATCGCTCCTAACCCAATCACCTTTCAAGGACGCTCACCTGCTAATACCGTCCCAGTGGTGATTGGATTTTAACATACGGATTTAAAGGAACAAAGTTCAGGCCATTGGTAGCATTGCCTACCAATCAGAGAGTTCATGATCTCTAATATTAACCCGCTGAAACTCCACTTTAAAAAAACCAAAACTCCTTCACTTTCTTAGACTCAACAGACACAGAGCCTCCTCCCAACACAGCATCCCTTCTCAAAACATTCACCTTGTATTGCTTCTCCATGATAACACTGATCCCAAATTCAGATCCTAAAGTTCTATTGTTCGTCTATTGTATTTCTTCCTTGGCACTACTCATTATTCAATGTTGTCTTTATGAATCTTTGCATTGTCTTTGACCCACGGCAGAACTTCAGCAAACATGTGTTGAGTGCAGACATGTCTTATTTTCTCTTCTGTCACTGGGATAAAACACTCTGACAAAATCAGCTTCAGTGAGAAGGGTTTGTTGGATGAGCTGCACACGCATCATGATGGAGAAGCCACAGGGGCAGGAGCTTGAAGCAGCTAGCTACTCTGCAGCCCTGGTCAGAGGAGAGTCATGAGTACATCGCATGTTGATGCTCAGCTCCCTGTCTTTATGCAGTCTGGGAGCCTCAGCCTAGGGATTAGTCCTGTCTGCACTTAATATGTGTCTTTCCACACCAGTTAATGCAATCAAGGTAATCTTCCTTAGGCATGTCTAGAGGCCATCTCACAGCTAAATATAGATTCTAACCCTGACCAGCATAAGAAAATCATTTTGTAGGATAGCGTCCTACAGAGATTGTGCTGCCATCTGACTGTGTTTTTGACTGTGTAGACATCAATTGCCTATTGTTAAAATGCAAAACTTGTTCACCGAAAATTCCAAAATAGAAAACACAAAGCTATATATCAATTGAAAAAGTCCTCCCATTTGGAGACAAGCTATTTACCATCTTGATATGTTTTCTGAGTTCATTTACTTGATATCATAGCTATTTATAATCTGGATATATCATTTTGTATTCTATGAATTTTAGTAAGTATTGAATAATCATCCTGGTTTTATACTCTAAAAAAGACTTTTATCCTGACTTCTAGTTTAAAATGGAGTAAATGTACATTTATCCCTGCATTTTAAAACAACAGAAATAACAAAACACAAAGAAGAAAATCCACATCTGTAATGAAGCAAGTCATTGGCAGCGACCCCAGAGCACAAGCCTTGCAATTCATGCCAAGTCTATAACATGTGAACACAGGTGAAGGAGGATGTAAGAACCCATGCTTATCTCAGCTCCTTGGACCTTGAACAAGACATTGCTTTCCTTCAAACTAAGTACATTGCCATAAAGCCATCTCCAGCGTTTCCTAGTGGATGTGTCAAAGCTCAGCTCTGTAACAAGACTCTGGGAGAGGTTAGGAGTGGTGCCACAAGCAACCACAAGCACTTAAAGGTAGACAAGATGGAACCAGAGAGGAACCACCCTATGCCCCTTTTATGTTTTCTTTCCTTAATCTTCTAGCTGAGGGAACCTGCCGAAAGTGAACCAGGGGAACGAGGGAGCAGGCAGCAATTGCCTTTAAGAGCAAGCAGAGGAGAAGCAGGATCCAGAGAATCAAAGGCTTTCTGGACGAGCAAGTCCGGCTGTTAGGGAAATGGCTCTCTTATTTCTGCCTCAACACATGGAGACACTCAGTAGTGCTGGATGAACTGAAAGGGGTACCTACTTTCTCCCTAATCTCTCTGTTAGTCATGGCCACTGTGGAGAAAATAACCCATTAAGATTAGAACTAAGAATGAAATAGCTGAGCTTGGATAAACTTTGTGTCGTTCACAGAATAAGGTTAGCACCAAGATAGGTTGCCATAAATCAAAGATTAAGCAACACAGCACAAAAGGGCCCGTGTTTCTGTAATTGTGAAATGGGCTCCGCAGCAAACGGTGAAGCTGAGCTTTTCAAATTGCTGAAGTGTCACCGTTTATTTATGAGCCGAGATAAAACTCATTTCTAGATAAATGACTAAATTGAAATACTATAATGCATACCATTCAAGTGCTGTTATGGTTAAAAAATGTGACCATAAAAATGTCACATTATTACGGAACCTATTTGTTGGTTGGGTGTTTTCTGACTTCTATCTCTCAGTTTATTGACTCCCACTAGGGTTTTACTGCTTGCCTTGCATAGCCAATGCACAGTAGCTGTTTTAGAAGCGGGAGGCTGCCCTTGCTATCTGACACAGCCTTGAAAGACTCCGAAACTTAAACCAGAACCGGCGTTCTTGCTGACGACTTTGGATGAGGTAGCCACAAAAGCATTTGTTGGCAGCCATCATACCTCATTCACAGAAAAGCACCGTGCCCTTAACACAGGTTCATAGTTAATTGGAAACTATATCTTTTCTCCCAATAGGCCTTCCATTTCCTGTAAGTGCTTAAGCTCTCATGGTGAATCTGCTCAACTGCAAAGAATAAGTTCTTTTTTCCCTAATCTTCTCAGTAGAGCAATACAGCCAGTAGGGCTGGTGTGTCCAATGGAGCAAAATGCAGTTTAAATCATCAACAGAGAACAGGCACCCCATTTCACAGCCAAGCAGTCCTATTTAGTATGTCTTGAAGGTCACAGGTTGTAGTCTACTATCAAGGTTACTAACACTTCGGATGTTGATGGGATTAGGCCACAATGGATAACGTTTGGAGATACAAAGACTGTAAGTCACTTAAAAATTGTAGAAATGAAATATACACTGTAGTCAACCTGGAGGAAGTAAAAGGCTTAAGGAAGAGTAGATTAGTATGGGGCAGAGGGAAGATGGGTCATTTGGTAAAGGTGCCTGTTGAGCAAGCCTGGAGACCCAAGTTCAAACCCAAGAACACCCATAAAGGTAGAAGGAGAAAACTGACTACAAAAAGTTGTCCTCCGGCTTCCACGTGTGTGCTGTATCAGGACTCTCTGCTCTCCCTCTGCCTCCCATCCCATGAACACATACACAAGAAAAATACATTTTTTTTCTTGAAGAATAAATAAATAAGTATGGAAGACTTGCTCATGGTAAAGAGAGTCATGAATCCAGTGGATAGTCAAGTAGCATCCTGGAGCTGAATCAGACAGGCTTACGCACTCCAGTGGGGTCCTAAGAAGCAGCTACCAAGTCAAACTGAAAATGGAGTGAGCAGTGAGTAGTAGCTAGCCTTACCTAGCTCCAGGCCAAGAGCACTCTTCTACAGTACTTTGTATAAGTTAACCAACACACTCTTCACAATTGCTCAGGGAATTGTAAGAGATTTGGCATCTCTTCAGAGAAGAGGAAGAGGGAGGGGAAGGAGGGAGGGAAGAAAGAGAAAGAGTCAAGGATGAAGCTAGGATGAGAGTGATTTGCCTAAGTTCCATGGTTACTAAAGCTCAGCTGAGACTCTAACCCTGGTACATACATGTTCCCAAAGATTCATTACCTCTATCAGATATGGCTTACAATGACAGGAATTTATCTCTTTCTTATGTAAAAAGGTGAGTTGGTGCCTAGATCCTTCATCAGAGTTTCTACCTGGGTAACTGGAGATTCCCAGCAGAGAGGCGCTAAGAAAGAGAAGACAGTGCGCCTGCTCGAGGAGAATGGACGTGAGGTGCTAACATTGTGGGAGGGAAAGTATGGGTTTAGAGAAAGGATTTTAATAGCAAAGCCTAATTTAAGAAATGTAGATTCACATTAGAGTGATCACTTCATCTATTTCTCTTCGGCAGTAGAAAATGATCTTAATAGGAAATGTGAAATCTTGAAGCTTTGCAATAGTCCTAACTTAAATATCAAGTAAAACATAAACATAGAGAAGCTGCTGGCTTTGATGTGTATCCTAATGTGTGGATTATTCCTTCAATCTTGCTCCCTGAGGCAAAAGTGACAGTGATCCTGTAGCTGTGGGCTTAGTCTCTTGGAGAACTCTGAAAGGAACAGATGCCAATGACCCAAAGAATAAAGCCACTGCCCATGGCTACTTGTACTGTCAGAATTACAGCACTGTTTGAATAGCCATTCAGTTTTGCAAATCACAAGAATTAAAATGATCATTTGCCTAGATTAAACTAGTTTTATGTTTTTCTTCTCATTTTCACCAAAAGTACTCCTGTGTGGTTTTAGAGCAAGCAGACACTTCTCCATCAAAGGGAAGAAGGTGGTACCTGAGTTGGGATGGTGCAGGCAGCCTGGCCACATGTGTCTGGGCCATTACTCATACATATCAGATTCTCTGAAAACAGACCTTCAGCAGGAAGTACATTAAATAGCACTCCCAAGTCGACACCTCTGGATTAAAGGAAGGGGCAAGAGAAGGTGGGCTTCTCTTGTTAACTCCAGCCTAAGGCCTCAGCAAACTCATGGAGACCCTAAATCCTTCAGCACTGAACCAGGTTACAGCAAGGGGACTGGGCATGTACAACCCAACCCATCTCATCACTGGCAGGATCATGATAAAAGATGACTCGCTAACCAAGGGTCAATTCCTATAGAAAGTCATTGGACATTGGGCAGAAGAATCATTCCCAAGAGCCAGAGGAAGTGAAATTTGAACAGCATACAACGGTGTTCTGTGTCATAACTATAATCTCTGTAGTTTATAATTGGCATGTATTTCCTAGTTACTGTTTCATAGAATTCATCTTTCACAAAGGAAGTGAATTTAAGAGAAAATTATTTTAACAAGACGTTTGCTGTAGAGAAAAGAAATTACACACAAACATACTGATTGGAAAGTATGTTGGACGTGCATATAACTGAATGATATGTAAATAGAATGGTCACTTTTCATGTTCTGTATCCTCTAATGTTTGTAGCTTCCTTGCAAGAAGAGTGTGCTCACCCCCATTCAACTGATAAGTAGAATTAGAGCATTAAAGAGACTGATGAGATCAGTCATTTAATGGTATAATTATGATATCAGGTCAACTCTACCCAAATCAAAGCCCTATACTCAGTCATATCATATGCTATTAGTTCTAGACCTTGAAATACAGCCATAAGATTTCTGCTTTGATAACTTTTTTTATAGCAGTGCTTTCATATCCAGAAGTTTGTCATCACAGATCTCAGATATTTGATATTTAAACTAAGCATGTATCTTTGATCCTTGCCACAAACTTCTACTGAAAAAAAGGAAGTACTTTATCTTTACTCTAGCAGGACTTTGTGCTGACAGTGACCTGGCATCTTATAAAAACAGACAATTCTGAATGCCTGGTGTGGTAGTACATGAAGGATGCTGAAGTAAAAGGATGCTGAGTTCAGTGCCAGTGAGGGATACCTAGGGAGATGAGGTCTGAAAGAAGGAAAGAAAGAAAGAAAGAAAGAAAGAAGGAAAGAAAGAAAGAAAGAGAGAAAGGAAGAAAGAAAGAAAGAAAGGGAGAAAGGAAGAAAGAAAGGAAGAAACAGAAACAAAGAAAGGAAAGAAAGAAAGAAAGAAAGAAGGAAGGAAAAGAAAAAAGAAAAGAAAAGAAAAGAAAAAGGAAAGAGAAGAGAAAGAGAGAAGAGAAAGGATGGGAAAAGAAACAGGAAATGACATACTGTGTACTGGCTTCTGCCCTGTCCTCCTGCAGTGCATTTAATAGATGAGTAGCAGCTAAAGGAATTGGAGACACATAATGTAGAAGTAAGAAGTTAGTGTGTGCTACAGGCACTTAGTTCCCACTTGTTGAACATGAGGAAGGGATAAATATGTTGTGCTCGTTAGTTTCTCATCAACTTAGCACAAGGTAGAATCATGAAAAGAAACTTCAAGTCTGTGGGATATTATTTTTAACTAATAATTAATGTGAGGGGGCCGAGCCCACTGTGGGCAGTACCAACCCTTGGCAGTTGATCCTGGGTGGTACAAGAAAGTAAACAGAGCAAGCAATGGACAGCTAACCAATAAGTACCACTCCCCCATTGCCTCTGCTTCAGCTCCTACCAAGCTTGGCTTCTGCTCTGATTTCCCTTGGAAGTGGACAATAAGCTTAAAAATGGAAGCAAACCCTTTTATTCACAAATTACTGGTAGTTGGTGTTTTATCACAGCACGAGAAACAACCTAGAACACGTAACCATATATCACATATACACACAAGTACAGAAACAAACCAATCATTACATGATCCTAATTATCACTCTTTAATTTATGATGATGACATTCTGGAACCAGGAGAAAGAAATACTTTAGATATGCGACTAAAATAAATTTTGAAGTGAATTTAAACCTCCTTTCCATCTAAATAACTTCCTGCAGCATCTCATTTCATTAGAACGCCTGAGTAATATATCTTTTTTTCCCCTTCTTCTGAAACTACGGTTGACTGATTCCCCACAGTTGAATCATGTTACAAATGATAACAACATTTTCACTGCTCCATGACAGTTGGCTCTCTCTGATTTGTTTTTGACGCCACAATTAAAGTAGACAAGGTTCTGTTGTTCCTTTGTTTATTTTAATAGAGTGCTGCTAGAGACAGGTAACCCAAGAGACAGACATTTGTCAGGTATTCACATACATCATCCTCCATAGTGAACAAAAAGGAGTAAGGAGGGTGGGTATGCTTTCAGCCTTGATATTAAAAAGGCAACACATAATCTCAGTCTAAAGAGTTTTTTACCTCTATTTTAGCAGCTGTTACTTTATTCATGCCTTTGGTTCAATTCAATCGTAATTTAATGGAGGATTTGCAGAGCAGTTGGAAAAGGCAGTTATTTCTGTGTGATTGATGCAGTGTTCCATATAAATCTTATAACCCTGCATTATAAATCATGTGGGAATTTAGTATGAAAAACAGATGACTGCACAGTTGCTTTCTGAAATGCAGAAAAGGGCAGCTAGGTATGTACAGATAACGTCAGTGCCAATATATCATGAACATGTATGCGCATGTGTATGTTCATGAACAATCCTAAATCAGACAACTTGAAAATACACACTCACAGCTTATCAGCGTCAACTCAAAGTTCTCTAAATTGGGCCATCACTTCTGGAACTGCAAAGACTCATCGTTTATTTTATTGTTCTGGGTATGAAAACTTGTCATATACTATTATTGCATATTTAGGCATTCATATGTTATGTTGAGAATGGCAATTTATAAAGAATTATACACAATAACAAATTTAAGACTGCCTTTGGGTTCTGTGTGAAATTAGGAGCTTAGCAGTCATGTGAACTGCTCAAGAATCCATGCATGTCCACTGAGTTATAGACTTGCAGGTTTGCAACCTCCATAGTATCTAAAGGAATATTCTGTTGACTAGAATGTTGGAAGCAAAGCTCCTTTCAAAAATACTCTGTGATGATCTGAACATGACAGCTTATTGCAGAATTCATACCTACCTCTGCTATAGGACAGGCATTCCAAAGCTGGATTTGTATAGAGGCCAGGAAGGGATGTATACCAGTAGGGGTACTTGAGTATTCCACTCGGGACAGATTGGTGGAGCAAAGGGTGTGGGGTGGTGGCAAGTAGAGCTTGTAATAGCTTGGGAATTTAATGCCAACTTCTTCATGTCTTCAAGCTTAAGGCAGAGAGAAGGAGGGAGGGAGGAAGGGAAAGAGAGAGAGAGAGAGAGAGAGAGAGAGGTTTTGACAAAATTCCCTGACATAACACTGGCTAGGCAAGCCAAGTCACTTCCTTATGTGAGACACAAATTACCCAAAGGTCTCACAGCCTCACATTTCATCTAAGTCAGTATGAAACTGGATGGAACCTTGGCTCTCTTCTGTTTTACATACATGGGACATTTCAAGTAAGAAACTAATAGTCTTAACAGACTCTTCAAAACAGAATCAGAACCACCTCAGATAGGCTGCCTTCTTCAAGTGTGAGAAATGAAGTAACTGTCCACTTTTCAAGCAACGTTGTATATACTATTCAGCCAGAACTAGCAACCAGTTGGAGTCTTGTTTTGTTTGGCATATTGGCTTTTATCATTGATTGGCTCAAAATGGAACGTTAGATTTTTTTTCCCTTCCCATTTATGTCTCAGTATGAGATTTCCTGTCTTGATTCAACCTCTGTGGTCAACTTTTATCTGATCATTTGTCTGTCTGATAGCCTCTCGGTGTTTTTATAACATTTTAAACAGAAACGTAAGTGCTGTTTGTGAAAGGCAAGCTGTTCCACTATGAAGGGTCTCTTGTGACTTCTCAAGTTGTTTTCACATTCAGTTGATACTGAGCTTCTAGAACAGAAGTCTGGGAATTAACAATGAATGAGACCACTGAACACAGTTTTCCTTCCTGGCCAAGCCTGTCTTCTGGGGCCAAGCAAAACGATGAATGAGATGGAAAATTGATGGATATAGCCAAACGGGTTAATTTTATTAATTTCAGTTTCAACTCGGCTCAAAGACAATATAATAATCTATAAAAAAAATGGAATACTGGTTACCATTTCTTTTCGCTCTTTAAGAGCAAAATGTGTTATACTAATCAGGAGCCTGTAACTTGGCCTTACGAGCAGTTCAGGAAAAAAAAAAGAAAAGAAAAGACACCGTGTGAAACCTGCTTAGAGTTGGAAACTGTAAAGAGATTCTTTCTCTCTGTTGCTCATGAGGTACTTTTTTCCATGTGTTGAATTTCATTTGGGTTGTTCAGGAGAGAACATGGGAATTTTGTTCTACTTCTGGAACCTGTGGTGGAGGAGGACAGACGGGTCAAGAGGCAATCCAACCACTTTCAATAGAGAGGAGCCAAACGTAAATGACTCTGCAGTATGGTAGTTCTCTGGCTGTGTCTGTGAGCACACAGGGTAGCCATAGTTTCCGCAGGCTCACTTACAGTGACTTACCTAGCAGAAGTTATTATGTGGTAGACGGGAATGGAATGCAAGTGACTGGCAAGAGATCTCTCTCTCCTCCACACCCACTCCCCCACCAGTTCCTCTCTTTCACCAACAATACTAGGAACTACTAGGTCAGAGGTCACTGAGAACACTTGACACCTCAAAGTAAACAAATGTTTTGCTTTTCCGTGCAGCTATGAAAGGAACTTAGAAAGGTCAGCCGGACCTCAGTTTGCTCAAACATTGTCCATATTGACAGTTCCTCTGTCCCTCCCAGCTAAGCAATTATTTCATTGACCTGCCTTTGTTAAAAAAAAAAAAGTGAACATTTCTTCTGAATTAGTCAAAGGAAGCACATGGCTTTACAGAGATTTCCACGGGAGATTTAAAGAAAAATTTACTGCCTCCTCACCTGTGTCTAGACAAATTTATTAGGCACTTGCTGATGCCGAGTAGTACCTGTTTATGAAGCTGATTTCTACACTGCTTACATGGGAACTTTCATAAATTACCTCAAGTGCTTTAGAATTTAAGCTTAAACAAGGATTAGACATTCATAAATTGAATCAAGTGGTCATGAACTAGCAGGGAAGAAAATGTGTTTTAATGCACCTCTGGCATTCTCCACTTCCTTGCCTTCAGCCTGAGGAGCATGCTCCAGTTCCTCTGAGGAAGGACACATTTAATGTCAAAGCCTCCAGGGCCAGAAACATCCCCCTTTATATCTCAGCTAACCAGAAAGGTTAGTCAGCACCTTGTCTCTCTTACAGACTACAGGGTTACATTTCTAAAGTGTTGAAAGAGAAGTATACAGAGTTTACCGGTTGAGCAGTGCCAATTCCCTGGCCTCAGCAACAGTTTTAAAGCCTAAGATGTTTTCAGCTGTCAGAGTCAAGCAAGGTAGGTGGTCAGCCGAATGAACTTCCTACTCGAGTCATTAGCATTTTCTAGCCTCGAAATAGAACTCAGAACTGTGTCCTTTGAAATAGAAAACATCCACATTACTCATGGCAATATTCATGCTTAATTTTATAATTGAATGTTACTTTTACCAAACACACAAAAAAAAAAAAAAATGCCTATGTTCACACTAAACTAGTAATAAGAACCCTACTCTCAGGGTTGTTTTGATTTGCATTTCCCTGATGACTAAGGATGTCGAACATTTCTTTAGGTGCTT
>NW_022196895.1:48593178-48615001 GCF_008632895.1 Mastomys coucha
AAAAAAAAAAAAAAAAGAACCCTACTCTCTTGGCTTTTGCTTAAAACTCGGGGAGCTTCTCCATGCTTCTGGTCACTTGTAGACCCATCTGGTGTTTCATTCAAGCAGCAGTAAAAGTTTTCAACTATCAGATTCGGCTGGATATTTTCTTTTCTTCTTCTTCTTCTTCTTTTTTTTTTTTTAGAGTTTCTATGCTTTATTAATTGCTCTTGGATATGTATCATAACAACCATGAATCTGACCATAAATTAAATGTCCTTGACCATAATTGCTATGTGACACAAGTTTATATTAATGTTGTTGTCTAGATCGGGTGGACATTTTCTAGCTTGTGAGATCTAGCCCTGGGAGAATATTCTTGGGGATATAGTGGGTTCTGCCAGAAATTAATTTAAAAGAACAGTCTGAATTTATCTTCTTCCAGAATCTCTCACCTCTTGCACATCTTCTTCATTATGTCATAGAATCTGGAAGGAAAGAAATGAAAAACCACTTAGATGCAGCTTCTGTAGGAAAGTTACATCAAATGGGCTTTTGTGTCTCCAACCTTTCCTCTCCTGGAGAGTAGGACTCACACTCTTGGGGACACTGTTGCTGCCATGCTGTGGCTTTACCTACTTGTCAGCTGGGCATTGTCACAGTGACCAGGCTGTCAACTGCCAGTCGTCAGTGACAATGGTCCCAGGGTTACAGATCTGGTGACCCCTTTCCTCCTCGTCCTCTCTCTGCCTTGGTGTCTTAGCATTACTGTCTTGCCTGGATACTTAGAATCAAAAGCCATTCTGAGCAAGGGAAAAGAGAAACCAGCAACTGCTCTCCACGTATCTTATTGGAAACCATAGATCCCATTCCACAGGTGCCTGGGGAGCTTAGACAAGCATGACAATTTCAGATTTTCCAGGAGCCTCCTACAAGCAGAGATTGGCACATCTCTCCCTCTGTGATTCAGGTCATTGGTTATGGCTTATGGCACTGAAATTTCCTAGGATCATTTCAACCTGCATGCTGCTCTTCACAGCTGCCGGTAGCTGTCAGTCATGACTGAGTCCTCGTGGCCCTAGTAAAGTGCAAATCTGTCCAGAGGATGTTTGGTTTAATGCACATGGAAGTTCCGGGATTCGACTTTAATGACCATTATCCTTAACTTACAGATGAAGAAATGGCTCTAGTGAGAGCTCAGGGATCTTGGCTTTGGTTATGGCACAGGTCAGTTGTAGGGAGAAGGCCCTACCGTGGCTCCAGTCCCTGTCTATAACACGCCTTGGAGTCCCCTTAGCAGTCTGCAGAGGCTTACCAGTGTGGATAAAGCATTCTACACTACGAGTGTCTTTTTCCTGTCACTTGTTTTTGTAGTGACTTTGATGAGCGGGTGCTGCTCTTTTCAGTGACGGAATGTTTAAGACACACTGTTCCCATCTCCGCGATGGATCATAAGGGCTATCTGTGAATGCATATGAACTGCCATCTCCACGTTTGCCTTAAGTAGGAAACAAAATAGAATGCCTTATTTTTGCTTCCCTTCCTCTTGAACATAAGATTGCACTTGTATTGGAAGAGATGGTAGGACAGATGGCATCTTAAAATAGTTTGAGCAAACATGTTCAATTGAGTTAAAATCACAGAAGTCCTCATGCCAAGATTTTCCAGGGGCACGCTGAAAACGACATCTTAACATTGAGACTTAGGTATCTAGCTCTCAAACTGAACCGATAGCTGTTGCCATGTTTGCCTTCCCTCTTCCTGCTCGCTTGTGAGTAAAGGTTTGCTTCTGGAACTGAACTTCTGCTCATGAAGCCATTTTCTTTCATTCCCCATTAGCCTTGCTGCCTCTCCTCCTAAAGACCATATCTGAAATCTCTTATTCAAATGGCAACCCATCATTTCTAGTGAGAACAGATTTTTTTTTTTTAAGATCCAATCATTTGGAGATTGTTCAACTCAACACAAACTTTTGATACTTCATATTCAAGACGATGGCAGGGTAGCTTTTTTTTTTTTCCTTTTTATATATGGAAGTGTTTTTAAACTGAAGTAATGTACAGTTGTAATTATACCATGCTTTAATGGATCACTAAGCATGTTTCATAAATAAATCATCAGTGCTCTATCCAGATGCTAAACAGATGATGGCCTTTTGCTTGTTTTTGCTTAGGTATAGAGGTTTTAGGAGTAGCTATTCATTCTCTAATCTTGGGGGCAGCATTCAGCCTTGCTCTTACTGAGTCAGAATACACTTGAAAGAGCTTTTTCCACGAGTGTTTTTTTTTTTTTTTAGCAGTGTCTGGCTTCCTGTTAGAGATGAGTAGTGACCTCTTCTCAGGTGCAGCCATCAAAAGGGTCCCAGTATCTCTTACAGGCAAAAATCATCCAGCTTAAGAATCCTTGTTCTATAGGTTTTAACAAGATGAGAAAGCCCAACTAGATGAAAATATCAACTCTACTGCTAGCCAACTAAACTTGGGCATTTTATTTATTCATTTATTTATTTATTTATTTATTTCCAAGATACTTCAACTCACCTTTCATTTTTCCAGATCCTTCACAACCACTCCGTACAAAATTGTGACTAGCCCTGCATCCCCCATTCAACTGATTTTGTCTACTCTCTTAGGGCTTCTATTCCTGCACAAAACATCATGATCAAGAAGCAAGCTGAGGAAGAAAGGGTTTATTCAGTTTATACTTCCACATTGATGTTCATCACCAAAAGAAGTCAGGACAGGAATTCACACAGGGCAGGAACTTGAAGGCAGGAGCTGATACAGAGGCCATGGAGGGATGCTGCTTACTGGATTGCTTCCCCCTGGCTTGCTCAGCTTGTTTTCTTATAGAACCCAGGACCACCAACCCAGGGATGGTGCCACCCACAAAGAGCCTCCCACCATTGATCACTAATTGAGAAAATGCCTTCCAGCTGGGTCTCATGGAGGCACTTCCTCAAGGGATGCTCCTTTCTCTGTGATAAGTCCAGCTTGTGTCAAGTTAGCACACAAAACCAGCCAGTACATCTACTCAGCCCCAATCTGTGTGTGAAATCATATATTTAATTTTATATACCCTCTTCTCCTACAGAGTTCAAGAAAGCAGGATGCCTTTATACTATTCAGAGCTTGAACCCCAGAACATAGAC
The DNA here is from genome assembly GCF_008632895.1 of Mastomys coucha. NCBI lineage: Eukaryota > Metazoa > Chordata > Mammalia > Rodentia > Muridae > Mastomys > Mastomys coucha. The sequence goes on from NW_022196895.1 coordinate 48,596,309, forward strand.
CAATGCCTGGCACGTAATCTGCAAGCTAGGAGTAATTGTTGACTAAATGAGTCAATTATTTACAGACACTTGCTGTGAAAAAGCCAAGAGCGGGGATATTAAAGATCACAAATGTAGCTGCAAATAAATTGTTGAGAGAATTCTAAGTGAAGAAGTGGAACTGCCAGTATGGTCATTCTACCTAATGCTCTTATAATTAATTATTCTGTAATTGAGATTTAGCTTTCTCCTCATTTTATGTGATTGGTTTTCCTACAGCCTATTTGTCATGTCAAGTATACAATGGCTTGGGAGGACAGAGAGCACTGAGCTGTAAGGAAGGGAGGATGGCCCAGATGTTGGATTCAGGAAAAAGGCATAAGAGAATCGCAGCCTTCCTTATGCCGTCAGCCATTGCAGACTCATCAAGGAACAGAAGGCGGTCATTAGGTGCCCGCACTGGTATCGACAGTCAAGGGCACTATGCCTCTCAGTGCCGTTTTGAGTATTAGAACCAACAATTGAGGGTTCTTTAATTGCAAGTAGCAATTTATCTATCCAGAGCTTGAAGATTTTTTTCCTATACTTTTGTTGTCATATTTTGTATTTATATTTCTTCAGCTCGCCAAATTGCTCAAAAATATTTAAGTGCCTTCTCATTTAATCTTTTCATTGAAATAATTGTTGTTCATAGAAAGTCTGCCATTCATCATTAAGGTGGAAAGAGAAATCCTTGACTTAATTACCAGGTCTGGGCATGTTTGGGTGAGAATGCTGTAAGCTTAGTAAATAATGAAGATACGCATCCCATTGAATGTATTTGGGTCCTGAGGACTTATGGGCATCTGGGCTGACAAGGTGATGGATGATGCCTCCTCATGCTGTGTACTTAACACCACTGAGATTTCATATGACAAGAAGACCAACATGGTTATGAGTAGATGCCAGAATTCACAGGTATTATCAATGAAAGGGCTGTGTAGTTCCCCACTTCAAAACAAAAGGTCAATTATCAATTAGATAATTGATATAATCAATTAGAATTACTAGTTGATTAGAATGTTTTTAAATTATGTCTACCTAACCCTTAAAGAAACAGGTGTTTACTGTTAAACATAAAGTCAATACCATTAGAAGACCAAACTTTTCTTTTTCTGTTTGGCTACTTTTTCTTCCCTCAGTTGCTTCTGGGATATATTAAAGCCTGGAGAGTTGGGGTAGATGAGTAACGGCAGGGGTAGGGGCAGAACTGGTACTTGCTTGTTTTGGATTAGTTACAAAAGTAGAACCACTGCATATCTTCTCGCACTTCTTACTGTCTGTGGCTTGGAATGGAGTTCACTCCGCCCCCCACGCACCCCAATTCAAGAGTGCACTGGTGGTAGATCTTTTCATCACTCAGCTCCCCCCATCCCTACTCCCATCTTCATATAGTACAATGATGTCATAATTCCCTCCCCACCCCCAGATTCTAAAATTACTCAACACTCACAAGTCAGGACACCTTTGTACATTTTCATGATAACGATTGAATGGGTGGAGATAGAAGAGAGTGGAGAAAGTGGGCAAAGAGTAGAAGGCTGCTATCGCCCCACATTCTAGTGGATGGCGTAACAACCTACCATCAGAACCATCAGTAGATGTTTTAATATTTCATTCACTACAAAGTATCCTAACAGGTGCCATGATGATGAGGCCAGACATGATCTGGTCCTGCACTCAGGAGAGCATGCTCTCTGTTAGTTATCTTCCTAAAGATGGTCCAATGCAGCTGTCGTTAGCCACATTATCCTGGAAGATTAAGATTGCCAAAGAAATCATGGTTCTGTGACTTTTGCATACAACACAAAATGCTTACTTGGAATGATTTGGCTAATAATGTTTCATTGTTCTTCCAATTTCTCAGGGATCTAACTCAAAGATGAATTTCCTCTATCCCATGATTTGCTGTATGTGGTTTAAAATGTTCTAAGTATATTACCATCATTAAATGAGGTTTAAAGTGTGGTCCAAATGTCAGAGATGAGGGAATAGAATTTGTCTCAAATAGCTGATGATGTTTCCACAGTCAAAAATAAAACTATGTTCATTCCTCACTAGTGGCAGTTTGACCAGTAAATTAAATTAGTTCCTGTCTATTGCATAGGGTAGATTCATGGGTTAAGGATTTAGAGGAGTAAGATTAGAGATGATCTAGACAGCCAAATCAGTAGACACTTGCTGCATGTCTTTCCTCTAATCATTGAATAATGGGACTCTCATATTCATTTGTAATGACATATTGGAATTCTGGTAGCTGAAAAGGATGATTGAAATGATCCATTTGCATGTCTTTTGACATTTTCCACTTACAGCAGCATAAAGCCAAGAAGTCAATTTTTAAAACCTTTTAGTAGCTACATAAAAGTAATAATTTTGACTACTGAGATAGTTGAACTGTTAGGTTATGAGACACTAATAATATGAATGTAATTATGGATGTAATAGAAGCAGTTGTCGTTGGATTGTGTAAGGCTCCTTTCAGTCACATTAACTATATTACCAAATAATTAAAACAGAGTTTGAGGCAAGCTTTGCAAGAATGATTCCCAGATGTGAGCTAATGTTGGTCACTAAATTAGAGATAACCCACTGCTTTTGTGAGCTGAGGCAAATCATGAACTTTGGTGGACCCTTCTAGAAGTCAACGTTATCAGAAGTCAACGTTATTTGCCTTTCTTCATTTTACCCATAGACTATTTGAAAGATAGACTATGAATTCTTTGTCATCCATAATATGTTACAGCTTTTTGGACAGTCTGTGTGAGAAATGCTATTCAAAGCTTGCTGGGCTAGCGTGGCCCTCGTAACATTTTTTACCACAAAGAACATCTGCCTACCAGCTCTCCAGCTCTGCTCTCTTTGACCGTTTGTGGGAGTGCTTTAGAGAGTGATATTTTTTCCCTCTCTTGACAAGCTTCTGTGCTTGAGGCAAGAGTAGAAAGATAACAATATGTGTGAGAGTGTGTACACGCGCATGTGTGTGTGTGTGTGTGTGTGTGTGCGCGCGCGTGCACGCGTGTGACATGCTAATAGGTCAAGCATGCAAGAATGTGGTTTTTCTGCCTCTCCAGGTAATGAGAAAGTTGTAGCACTTCCACATAGGTGTTCAGATGATTTTCTTTGTTTCTTTTCTAATTAAATCCTGATTTCCAGAAATTCTTTACATTTTAAGTGAAATAATGCATTCGGCACGGTGCACACAGTGAGCAGCTCATTCCAACGGTTCTGTTCATCTTATTTATAGAATACTCTAAAACAAATAAATACCTTATGCTTTCACCTAAAATAGAACTGGAAGCTTTTGAAGGAAGGGAAAGTTGGATCTGAGTAGCGTTCCTTCTGACACACGCTCTGTTATTTTTACTTTTAAATCAGAAGTACAAGTATTTTGTATTCCCAGTTTCTTCTCAGCCTCTGAAGGGTAAACATTCTCAAGCGTGAAGTGAGTAGCTCAAGGTACAAGTATTCGATTGTTGCTTCTCCAATCGGTAGTGGGATTTTATGTCTAAAAAAAAAGTGCTATAAATATATTTAAATTTTATTTAAATTTCTGGGTGTTTTATCTTTCACTCAAAGTATTTTAACAATTGAGATACAACTTGAAAGTTAACTCCCCCACATTTTCTGTTACTTAAAGAAAACATAGGAACAGTATTTATTAAAAATATACCTTTATAGTTGATAGGATGTCTCTGCTCACTCCAGGAAAAAACAATTTACATGTCAGTGGCATTTCATGGAACGTTATGGTCTAGGCCTTAGGGCCTTGGCAGTTGCTGTTATTTATTACCTAGGTTTTTGTTTATTTGTTTTTGTTTTTTTGGTTTTTTTTGTTTGTTTTATTTTGAGACAAGGTTTCACTACGTAGCGCTCCCTAGCCTAGAAGTCACTAGGTAGGTCTTGAACTCAAGAGATCCAACTGCCTCTGCCCCCCTAATGCTGAGATAAAAGGTGTGTTCCTCTCCACCAGGTTGCCCTGATGTTCTTGAGTAAGTGATATGGAAATAGGCATACTGCTCATATCAACAGCACCCCACAATTCACTCACAAGGTGAGCTATGGCAAGAGGAGCAAAAAATGTTTACCAATCATAGTAGTGTCTCCACCCCTCCCTCCCTCTCATATTAGTTATCACATGTGGGATCTCCAGAAAACTAAGCAAACACTGTATCAATGCACTATGGCTCCAACTTTCTTTTAACTTTTATTTTGAAATGAGGACTCACTAAGTTATTCAGGCTGACTTTGAACTTGAGATGATCCTGCCTTCCAAAAACTGAGCTTAACAGACCCATACCATCAACTCCTACTTTAAAATAGTGGTCTTTAGGATGGCAAGATGGCTCAGCCAGTAAAGGCTTGCTGCCAAACATCACAACTTGAGTGCAATCTCCAGGTTCTACCTGGTGGAGGAATAGAACTAACTCCTGAAGCTATGCTCTTGGTTCCATTTCTGTGCTCTTATTCATTACCTATCTGCAATAAGTAAGTAGAAGAAACAGAAAAAAAAAAGTAGTCATATTCTAAAACCTCGCTGGTTTAGGGATATTATAAAATAGTTGCAACAATTTAATGCCCCAGAAGGCAATGTCAAATGTCATCCTAGAACGAATTTATTATAGGAACTTTTAATTCAAAGATGTTGAAAAGCAGGCTGCATCAAATATGAATCCCCCAGTCAATGGGACGTCAGCTGAGCTGGACCAATTGAACAAGTGAAGAGGAGAGGACAGGTATGGACCAGATCATAAGGAAATGTTCCATAAGAGAAACATTTCAGATAGAAAGATTTAGATAGGAAAGCTCCTAAGGAGACGAATGATGTGTGTGTGTGTGTGTGTGTGTGTGTGTGTCTGCAATGGTAGCTCTAGATGAGGCTGACCTACTACATAATTTCATCCTGTAAAGAGCAACACTTGATTCAGCCCTTGACTCCAGTTCTACACTGAGAGTATTAGCTTTGTTTCTCATTGATAAAACACTTAACAAATTTACTTAAGTCAGTATCCCACTGCAACCTTTCTTGGCGTTGTAGCTCAGAGGCTGATCCTCCTCTTTCTGTTAATAATTATTCTCTAATAATAATTAGAGCCATGACCCTTTCATTATTAATTATGAATAGAATATGCCTCACTTGGCCCCTATATTTTAAACATCCAGATCCTTTATTCTTTTAAACAAAAGTTTCTTTAGTACTGAGGTTCTAGATTCTGGACAGACATTAATATCTGAAGGGTCTTTAAAGTCACTGGCATCTAGGGCTCCATCTCAGGACAGCTTGTTAGTCCTTTGCAAAAAGAATTTAAAAGAAACCATCTCTCAGTGCCCTTCCAGACCATTCATGGGTACCACAAACAGTATGTCTACCAGGTGCTAAAACTGCTAGCCTTTAACTTTGCGACAAAAGCATGGTTTAATATGTTGAACATTTACCATATTTCCCTTACATGGATTAGCTTTAAAACAACATACTGTATCTTCATTGGCAAGGAAGAGAGCTTTCTTAAGTGCTGTAACACATTTTCTAGTATTCATTTTGTCATGGTGTGTGTGCGTGTGTGTGTGTGTGAGTTGCACGATTGTTTTGTCACTTGTTTTTATTACTGATTCCTGGGAAAGTCTGATAAATCATCTCTCTGATCTTTAGCTCAGACTCTGACCCATAGCTTGTGGCTGACCATCTTCACTTGCAAGGGAGAATTACTGGAGTACTCTTGTGCTTGTGTGTGGAGCAAACCCCGAAGGTCACAGAGTGTGTGTGGTGACATCATGAGAGAGAGGTCACTCTGATTCTCCTGTATGCTGCTTCTCAGGAAAGCCTGACAAAAAAGAGGGCCTCAGATGGGGAGATGGAGTGAACAGAGGTTACAGGGCTGCCATTAAGGCTTGCCTTTAGAAGGATATCACAGAAGCCAGGGCACCAAAGACTAGGCTCTTGCTAAGAAGCCACCAAAGCTAGTCTAGACAGAGTGCTGTTAACGTTATTTAATTGTGAAGATCATTGTTAAGAAATATTAGATGTGTCTAGGGCATCAAATTTTACCGACTGTATACTTCCAATGCTTTTCTACTTAGCCCGTATCCACGTGCACGTTGATGTGTTACCTTCTCTTGGCTCCTTTTACACTCTCTAAATTCCTTTTTGAAATTTTTGTATCTCCTCATTCTGCATCTTCTCTCTCCCTTTCATTAGTTGTACTTACTTGATGGTCGAGGAAAATTAAGGCTAAGAATGGATTAAAAACATGTTTTTTCCTTCTGTAGTGGTTGAATACTTAATGTAGCCAGTGAGCAGCTTTTTTGTTTGTTTGTTTCGCTTTGAATGTCATGAAGACCCAGACTGACCGCAACAAAGGGCAGTAATCAGCAACATGCAACATCTTCTGTCTGTCTGGTTCCAGCTGTAAACTGGGATTGTTTGTGCTGACCTCATGGGGAAAGGCTGGCTGCATAGCAAATCTGGCCAACTCTAACCTAAACCAAGTGAGTCTGTATACAGTGTGGCAGCTGTACACCAGCTCACCAGATGATAGCTTTGCTCAGAAGGACATGGTCTTGGACAGTGGTGACCTCATGTCTTCTAAAGCAGCAGGATGCTTTGATCACACACACACGCACACACACACACACACAGCCTCTTATTGCTCTCTTAGCTTTTCATCTCCTCGCTATTGGAAAAGCAATACATCTGGTCACCCAAGTGCAGTTTTCCAATTTTTGGACATTTACAGTTTTTAAATGCTGTTTTCTCACGCATTGAATTGGTCAGTATGGCACTTTCAGTGCAGTTCCGTTACCTTCCTGCCTTTGTGCCTTTTAAGCAAAATTTTGGCCAGTGCCTCACAGAAAATCAGTTCCCAGTATTATCTGCTCTGTATTGCCATCCAAGAAAATCACATCATTATTGCAAAATAGTCCCTACAGTGGCCCTTCAAAAGCTCCCCCTAATTTTTGAGATGTTATTCTTATCAAGCTTTATATAAGAAGTGGCCATACGTGATCCACTTACTAACAGGTGGTTTGATCTTAACCCCACTTTAATCTGGGGAAGAGGCTCCATTTGTGTTGGAATACAATGGCTGCCTGAAACATTGATTTGTCAAGTGGATACAGACCCAAAATCTTTTTACTAAACATGTTTTTCTACCAAAATAATGGCTAAACATTTTATTAGCCAACAAAGTTCACTTGGCTGAAATAGCCTCCACCTTTTTCTAAGAGTTAACAGCGGCTTCCCTCTACACCTAGAGGCCAAGCCTTGGGCCTAAACGTTGCGAACTTGCAACTAAAGTGCCTGAGACATCCTCAAGATAATGTTAAACTTGTTACTTTTAAACTTTTGAGTTTTTATCTCAAGCAGGTTCATTACAGATAATCAAAGCTTGCTCACTCCCAGAACATCTCCCCCTTCACTTGAAAGCTTGCTCACTCCCGGAGCAATCAGAGCTCAATCCCAGAGCTTCTAGCCTAAAAGTTATTATTTTACAACTAAATTAAAGGCATATTCTCATGGCAAAACTGTTGGAAAAGGTTTCTAGCTTGAAAGCCGCCATTTTACAACTCAATTAGGTGTCTACACCCACCTGCCCATCGGCACACCAGCGCTGCATCACGTGGACTCCAAAGAGACTGACAATTTGATATCACAGGCAATAAAGGCTTGTCCTGGCATTAGCTATACGGGAATAAGGTACATCATGAAAACCTACCTTCAGTGGGATAGGTCTCTGGTACTCTCAACCTAAGGCAGGATCATGTGCCGAGTGGCTGTGTCTTTTTAAACATGGAAATAGCCCGGTTTGTAGAATTCAAACTAGCTGTACATGATTTCCAAAGACGGGTAAGAGAGCGGCCAGTAGATATTTAACTACAGGCAAGATCACCAAAGCACCGAAAAATTCCCAGGCAGGACTATGGTGCATAAATATGCCCCAGTCCACCTAATTTTTAACAAAAAAATAAGGAAGAACTGTGACCCTCCTACAGCGGAGGGCTGATTATGCCAGACCCTTGCCACATATAGCCACGCCTCTCTGCCCACCTCCTGCTAATAGCTATGCCTCTCTACAAGTTCCTGTTATGCCAGAAGTCCCGCCTCCAGAGACTGAAGATGAAGCTGCTGATTGGGCCAAGTTGTTGACGGGCTTGGGAGAGGGGTTTTGCTTTACCTACCTACCTGCTTGTAACAAGGAGAATTCAATTAATGTTGGTGGACTGAAAGAAAAAAAAAAAAGAAGTGATCATAGATTTCAACAGCTCTGTGTATATGTTTGCAGTTTCTATTGGAGTCTCATTAACAGATTTTAAATTCATTTCTTTGGCTAAGTTTTCTACTCTGGCTACTACATTTTCTGCATCTTTTGCTGAAGGACAAATAGCAAATATAAGATTCCTGAATTGGGGATCCTCAATAGAAATCGTTTTTGAAATAGTTATACTAAAAATGGGAAGACAGATAGATCTTTACTACAAAGATGTTTGGTTTGTTGTTGGTGGTGGTGGTCACTGGTTTCAATTTTAGATTTTTCTTCTCTGCTTTAAACCTGATTTAAAAGAATCATTATTTTTAACCCTTGTCATTACAAATGAAAAAACATCATAAATTGTCTGGGAAAATGGCACAATGTGCGAAGACAGCTTTTGGCTTTTGGCAAGTTTTCATTCAACCAAAACATTTTTTTTTTGTGGAAATTGTGCTGGACTGCTTGAAATTACCTTGTTTTACATATAGAGTTTTGATTATTGAGAGCTGATACACTGTACCTCTAACCAAATGCTTCATTTGAACCAGAAACTCTTGGGAACTTTAGCTAGAATGTTCTGGAATGATCGGCTTCCCAGATAGATACAGATTGCTGCCTTCATAGGAAATCCTACTGTATACATAAAACAGGCTCTTGCCCAGGTCTTTGTCTGTGCTCTGTTTGTTAGTGTGACTGATTCTATGGCCTTCGATGTTTCCAGAAGGTATTTTTGTTTTTAAATTTAGTGAGCTTGGATTTTGGATATAAGAGTAGTCAATACTGCACACAAGAGTATAAATGGATCTCCACATTTTATGTTGAGATAGAGTTAGAGGCATCCAGCACATCCTTCCTGGTCCTGCTCAATAAAGGAGACAAGGTAAACCCTCCTATTTGTGATTCTGGATGTGGTCACCTTCAAGACATGCAGAAGAGAGGAGATAGTGGCTGATAAAGAACAAGAAGGGGATGACTTCAATGTGTAAAAGTTCATTAAGCTGCCCAATTATGGCATGTACTTTTTAACAAAGCAGGACGTGTGAGAGGGGCCATGGAGAAGGATGCCATGGAGGTACACCATCATGAGAGCCATAGGTCTGTGGCAAACACCACATTTCAGAGCTTAGAAAAGCAGCGCTTCTTGGTACCTGTGATTAGCAGAGTATTTCACAGCTGCTTGTTGACCATGCTTCCTATGAAACACAGGCATTCAACAAGCCATGCTCTGGATGTGGCACAAAAGTACAGATTCATCCACCTGGACTCTGAGTGCACAGAGTCTAGACTTTAGGTTTTCAAACTGATCCTTTTGCATGACCTGTCTGTTGCATTTCTTAATTCACATGATTCTTATTTCAGAAAGCCACGCATTTCACGTTAAGGCACAGTCTTTTTCAAGTCTTTTTGACTTGTCCCATATTTCAGTGGATTCTGGGGAAGGGTGTTCTGGGAATTGAGCATCCTCTGAGATGGTTTATGAGAGACCCTGGCCTTGCAGTAGGCTTGGATAAAGAGCACAAGCAAACTCTTGGCAGGGCTCCTCTGGGCTCCAGGGCTATGGTGCCATCATTTCTGGGTGGGTAGGCTCATTCACTGTGCTTGGCCGCCAGGCTTGTCATTTGATAGGACTCTCATCTGCATGTCAATGAGGCTTGAAGCCCGTGGAAAGAATTAACTGGCCCAAGATGTTTATGAAACTTTTCAACAAATGCAGTTGAAGGGAGAGTGGCCCTGACTGAGCTGATTGTCTTGGAGCAGATTTACAGTGAAGTAATCACACTGATATTAAGTGATTCGAGTTATATGATATTTTCAATGATCAGCCCTAGTAGGAGTTTAAACATGAGCAAAAAAAAAAAAAAAAAAAAAAATACTGACTAATCAGAAACAGTAAGTGAAGCAACCCCTTTAAAATGCATCAAGTGGCCTTTTATTTATTTTTATGCTTTTTATTTGCATTAAAACACAGTGCAAGTTCAGGCTTCCTGCCTATAGGAACCCTGGTTTTGATTGCATTTTTAACCAACAATATTAATCTCCAGTTGTATTTCTTTTCCTTGAGGAGTAATTAAAGAAAACATGTTTGTTTTTCTAGGCATCATTCCTAAATCTGTAAGTGCCAAGACATAAATTCTGGCTTTATGTTCCAAAAGAATGTTTAGCCTTTGAGATCATACAGCCTTTAAGTAGAAAGCGGTTCGTGTGTGAGAGGGTTTGTGTGTGTGTGTGTGTGTGTGTGTGTGTGTGTGTGTGTGTGTTCTTTGTTCAAGAGCTTAGCTTCATTTTACAGGCATGTCTAGAGAGGTTAGAAAATTTCATGCAGAAACTTCCCTTTCTTGTCCACAGGTTACATAAACAAAGATTTAAGAACCAGAATTTAAATTTAAAACATTACTTCAAGGTCCTAACCAAAGAGTTAAGGCCACTCAAAAAATGGTATGTTTCTTTTGTGTGTGTGTAAAAATATCTTTCATATATACAATGACATGCCCATTCAAGAAAAAACTTAATGATACCTTTATTTATAAGCTCGTCTAGACTAAAATATAGTCATATATGATCCTTTGCTTTTTTCATTCTGAGAGATACTGACATGACTTTCTCAGTATCAGCGCACAGTGAGACACCAGCTTATGATGCTATTACACTAGAAACTCAGTACACGAGGCAAAGTATTATGTCTAGTCAAAATGACCCTTGAAAGCCTATTAAATTGCCCATAAAATCCATCTTAATATATATAAACTCAAAGCTGCCAAGTTTTCCTGTAGAATCGGAAAATCGCTGTCTTCAGTATCAGATGAGGTACTTCTATATTGTAGTGAGAAATACGTTTCCTTAAAAGCTAGGAACGGCCCCAGCATGGGAACAGCCCCATGCCATGATATAAATAGGAATCACACAGGGAGTTAAACAGTTGTCTTGCTGTTTGTCTCCCAGGTTCATTACCAGACTCTGAGGGGGATGATAAATAGAGCTGTATTGTGTCACTAGCCTTTCTCCTTCCTCTTCATGGCGATTTCAAGTCCAATGCATTACGCGTAGTGACACTATTGCACGTGTGAAGCCCTGGGGGGATTTTTCTGCTGATGAACATGTCAGGAAATACCTTGTTGAATCCAGGGTTTAAAAACAAGGAAACAACACTCACAATGAGAAAGGCGAGTCAGCTGCACCCCAGGTCTCCTATTGCGGCATGCATTTGGTTATGGTGTAGAATGGCACTTTGAAGACTGATGCCACAGGTGTATATTTAGGTATCTGTAGAGGGCATTCAATACTCTCCTCAAGTGTACCTTTGCAGCTATAGAGTGTTGCAAGAACGGCTGGCTTTCCTTTGTGGGGTGGTTTGAATGATACGTCCCCGTCCAGGCATTTGAGTACTTGGTGCTTGGTTGGTGGCTTTGGGGGTTGTGTAAGAGGTGTGGCCTTTCTAGAAGAATTATATCATTCCCTCTGCCTCCCATGGGGTTGAGATGTGAGCCTTCAGCCCTCAGCTTCCAGCTCCTGTCACTGTGCCTACCTCCCTGCCTGCTGCCGCTCCTCTCTGCTCTGATACTGATGGACTCTCATCCCTCGGGAACCACAACTCCAAAATAAACCCTTCGTTCGAAGTTGCCTGGGTCGTGGCGTTTTAGCACAGTGATAGCAGAGTAACTATGATATTTTGTAAAGAGACATCGACACAGTAATACGCTTACTGTTAAAGCAATTCTTTCTGTTCACTCTCAGGAAAAAGGGAACACTTAGCATTTTATACACAGATACACACACACACACACACACACACAAACACACACGCACATACGCACACACATACACACATACAAACACACACACAAACACATATGCACATACACACACACATACACACACATACAAACACACATGCACATACATACACACATACACACATACAAACACACACACACATACAAACACACATACACACACACACACACACACACACACACACACACACACACGGGCATACTTTCTAAAGGCTTTTTTCTGGTTTGAATGTTTCCAGGACTTTGGGCACTTTTTCTTTCCTTTACTCCAAGGTCAGGGTCTCCTTAATCACCTCATGATGATGGTATTGGGGTGAAGGTAAGTCCTTCTTCAGCTTACCTTGGGGTTCCTCTCAACTATGTTTTCTTCCTCACCAACAAGTATATGTACGGCATGTGTCACCTGTCACCAAAGCTTGTTGACTTGCTCACTGCAGGGATCCCAGTGGCCACATCCAACACGCTCAGCTGATGCTGTACAATGGAAAATCAGGTGTGGAAGAGCAGGAGTTTCTCATAGTTTGCAGCTCTTCTTACCCACATCACGTCAGTATCTGCCTTCGCTCTTTCCAAGTCATGAAGTAGGCTATAATCTCAGGATTAGAGAAATTAAAATCTACTCAGTATGGAAAGGGAAACTTGCAGAATGTGTAATCCATGCATGGAATGTCTTCCAGTGCCAGTTTTCACATAGTCTCCTTGGAGCCTCGTTCTGGGGGACGAGATGTTTCCAGACAAACTCAGCATCTCATGCAGGAGAGAGGTCCATTTTTCTCTTGTCTCATCGTTTTTCTTCCTTTATCTCTGTAATGTATGTTGTTTTATTGGCATCTACTAAGGAATATAGAATGCGTTTTCCCGTGAGTTATTAGTGCCATTTTTCTGCATTTTTCTTGAGGGGAAAAATTCTTTAAAACATTTTTATTAATTCTTTAAGAATTTCACACAATGTATCTTGATCATATCCCCTTATTTCTCCCAAATCTGCCCCAACTCTCTGGCTCAGTTCAGCCTTGTAAACATACTTTTTAAAAGTGCCTCTAACAGTGCATAAGCTCTTGGCACCCTGCACCACTGTGGGTGCACTGTTGGGTCTGCTGCTGGGTACAGATTGTTGCTTCTTGTTGATTGAAGGCAGCATTTGCCCTCTGGCATGCTTCAGAACTAACACCCTTGAACTTTTGAACTCAGAGAAACTTCTGGCTATAAGTTAGAAGAAAGAAGTAATCTAAAGCCATGGATATGTGTCTTTCAAGTAGATTTAAAAAAAAAAAAGTTTTATTTTTAGCTTTTTAATGGCTTCTTAGAATTTAATGTTTGAAAATGTATTTGAAACAAATATAACTTCATGTGAGGTTTTAAAAGAACAATTCTCCCTATAAAATTGTTTCAATAAAAATTAATGAAGGTGGATGTGAGAGTTAATTTCAAATAATAGTTTCAAGGATAATAATTTGCAAACTTGGTTTGAAGGAAGAGAACTCATTTAAGCCCCACATAATGCATTTGATCGTGCTGTGAAGTCTAGACACTAGAAATTTATTAGATCTGAACTATCAAAATAACATTAAGGAATTTAAATTATTGAGCAGGTTTCTTATCCAATATCAGATTTCCACAAGAAACCAGAGATTTTTAGACCTTGAATAAAATAACCATAATGTGAAGGTTCATTATGCCTTTCTGTACAAACCTTAATGAATTGGTGAACACTTTCACTTATTTAGAAATTATGAGAGAATTTTCTTCTTAATTGGCAAAGGAAAACTGTAACTGGCCTGTGAAAGCTCACTGATGGGGTTAGGGAGATAGTTCATTCAGAAAAGTGCTTTCTGTGCAAGCATTAGGACCCAAGTTCGATCCTCAGCAGCTACATAAAAAGATAGGTGTGACTGTGTGGTCTGTAATCAAAGCCTTGGGGAGATGGAGACAGATGGAACCATGAAGCTCATTGGCTGGCTAGCCTAGACAAATGGATGAACTCTGAGTTCAGTGAGAGGCCCTGTCACAACAACGTAAGGTGGAAAGCAACTGAGAAATCCATCTGAGGACCCCACAGACATGCACACATGCATGAGCACACTCACAAACACACATGCACACACACAAAGCTCAATGACAATTGGCCTTCAGAATCTTCAGACTCTGAAGAGAAGATTGTACTCCCGAATATGTATTGCTAGCCACAAATACTAACACCTTCAGCTTCTCAAGAGAAAGGCCCAGTGCAGGAGGATTCCTTGTGTTCTGAACAAGCGAGAGCCCCAATAATCTGTGGGTTTTGTAAAAGGCCTTTCAGCAGTCAGGGTTGATATCTGTGCTGGGTACCGGGTTTTACGTGCATGAGTAGGAAAAAGACACTGGTCCACAGAGTACCCAAAACGACTCTCTACCACTCTGGCTTGCATTTTGATGTGAGAACAGCATTTGTCTCATTGAGACGAAAATGCTTAGCGACATTTCTGCTGGAAACATCCCCAAACAATCAGATCTGTAAGATTGCTTGCATGTGCTTCGGATGCCCACAGCAGTCCCAGCTGAGAAGAGTACCAGCTGACATGCTGTACCACCTGGTTCTGGAACCACAAGTGGATAGAGTTGCGTCAGCAACTGAAGGGAAAATGGCTGCTTCTCACCAACTCCTGCGTCCAGGACTACACGGATTATCCTATTAGGCTCTTTCCTCATGGGGATTGTAATTCTTTCCCCACCGGTCATTGTTCTGAAAAATTAATAAAGGTTGAACTATGCCTCCATTTTTCTATGTTTAAGAGGTTTAGAAGCCAGGCAGGTAAAGCACTTGCTGTAATGTCTTCTTAGCTTCTGGACATTCATTAGGTGAACGCAGTACTTAGAAATGAAGGTAATGCTTATGGAAGGCGTGGAAACTTAGCACTTGAGTTATATTTTGTAATGTCTGTAAATATACTCAGGGAAAATGTATGATTACATGTACCACAGGTTTGTATTATCTATGAATAATCAAGAGAGTAATATAGAAGACCACATAAAAAATGAAGCCAATGTAACATGGAGCTGAACATTTAGAAATAATAGTAAAAACAAATATATAAATAAACAAATAGGCCAAGTACCAAACTGGAATTGTCTTGGAATTGCAAATATTTTTGCGATTACAAAAATAAGTCTTCATATTCTGTATTTAATAAAATTTACATCTAATCTTCAGAATAGACTTGATGACAGTTCACTATGCATCCACATTCTAAACATCCTTCATCTAGCTTGATATTACAGTAGATAAATGGCAGAGTCACCTTTGTCTACAAGACATTTAAGTCCTTCATCACCTTGACCAGTCTTTGTTCTTTGACAGTCAGATCATTTGCCCATGAAACCTTATTCCACTTATCCTCATTTTCATATTTCTGTGCATCTTTAGGTATTTTGGAAATGACCTGCTGGGCATTTCCGGGCACCCAGAATCATGGTCTCTGACTTCGTGAATCCTGAATCTCTGGCAAGCTTTGCATTTTCACTTCCAACCTACTTGGATTTTGTTTTGTACTAAAGAATGGTTTGAATTCTCCTGCATCAGTGAGATTCCAAAGATGTTAAGTTACTGCCACTGAAAGGGCCTTGTTTCCTCATCACTGCTGGCCTGAATGTGTTATTTGTTTGTCTAACCCCGGGGGAGATTAAAATTAAATTCGAATACAAAGAAAAATAATCGATACAGAGAGATGCAGTTGCCAAGGTTCTCAAACTTCCTAATGCAGTTCCTCATGTTGTGGTGACGCCCAACCAAAATCATTTTTGTTGCTACTTCATACCTGTTGTTGTGCTGCTATTATGAATTGTAATGCAAATGTAGGTGTTTTCTGATGGCCTTAGGTGATCCTTGTGAGAATCATAACCCACAAATTGAGAACCACCGTGCTATTTATTGTAAGTGGGGATTGAGAATAAAATGTCAATTCATGAGTATTTCCATGTTATGATGTCTTTAGTGTCCTATTGTGACCTTGGCACAGTGGAAGCTGCGTAACTAAGATTCCCTGTATGGAGTAATTGTCACTCCCTCGTGAAGAACGGTATCATGTCCTAAAGGTCCCCAGTGTGATTCTTTTTCAGCCTGTTTGCTCCTCCCATTCCCTAGCCGTTCCAGAGTAGCCTCTTCATCAGCATCATTTGATCCTCTCCTTCTACCTCATTAGTTTCTAGTGACAGCAGAGAGAGGTAGGAGAAGAGAGATCATTTATGCCTGTATTAGCAAAATCAAACTTAACCATGTTGAAAACTGGCTAAATAAATGCAATTAAAGAGAAAAATGAATGCGGAAGCCTCAGCTAATAATAATGGCCATTAGCATGATCTTGTTAATGTTGTAGTCTTGAGGACTGGACTTATTTAAGAATGAAAAAGGAGAGGATTGTATGTGAGTATTATGAAGTCCGGCTGAAAGTCACGATTTCTTAATCATCACTGATCTGACTGGTTGGGTCACTTTGTGTATATAACTGAGGCAGGCCAGAGACCAGGAATAACAGTAGGCACTTGTTCCAGCCAGCAGTGTGCATCTCTTTTAATCTTCATGATATCCTCTGAGTATCCTCACAGGACTCTCGGAGTTCCTGTTTTCTGGGAGTCTAGCAATGCTCTGTCACGTAAATGCTGGGGAAGGATGGGTGACCGAGTAGAACTTGGACAAGAATAGGAGGTGATGTACAAAGAACCTAAAACCACAAAGGTTCTCAGTGTGGCTCAGCTCACGGGGTGCACTGGAGATTTAAGTATCTTGAGCACTTTTTGATGACAGTAATTAAGTGGAAGAAATATAGATGACAAGCCACGTTTCCAATTCTGTGAAACTCGGAGCTCTTGCGAGGAATGGCAGCACCAGCTGGACCAGCATTACAGAGGATTAGAGGGGAAAAATAAAGGCTTATCTCTTGAAATGGAATTCTTCAAGTCAGGAAACTCAAAGGAATGTATAACAGTTACCAAGTTCAGAATCAGATTAAGTCAGGGGAGAGAGAGCTGGGAAATATATCTACGTTTCAGTCTATAACAAGGATGGAGTGAGCCAAGAACTCATTTGGGGTTTGATGGAATGAACCAGATTGCCTGAAGTGCATGTAAGCCACACCCAGTGGCCTTGGCAGTGCCCCTTTCATGATGATAGAATGATGATAAATGCACATAAATGGGTTACATATCAAAGGAGCATGTGCTTCAGCTTGCTTTGCCTTTGAAGACAGAGTCCTGTAAGGTGTCTATAATCGTTCTACTTTAGACATACCTAATCTTGTCGCTGAAGACTGGCAAGGGTTTGAGCCCCAGACAAAAGATGAAGCTACGAAGGAAAAGCATCTATGTTTAAAACATTAAACTGTGTCACCAAGTAGTACAGCTGCTCTTATTTCTCTCCCTGACTTGGTGGCACCCAGGGCCAATCATTCAGGTAGTCTCATCTGCAGACTGTCTTGCCACTCCCTCCAGCTGCCATTTCTCCATGGAAGAGGGCTTGGGTTGGAGATGGCAGAGATTCTTTTTCCTAAGGCCTGGTATGGGTGGCTACAGCTATCTGTCCTAAACTTGATGGGAGAGTTAAGTCCTGAATAGAAAATGGGTGCTGAACTTGAATCAAACATACATGTTTAATTTGAGGATCTAGCAAGATTTGAGTATCAAGGAAAAAGAAAAAAAATCTATAATATATTTTATGTATGAATATATACAATGATATTATATAATATATAATATACAATATATAGTATATAATATACACAACACATTATAAATTATATTGTATATTTGTATAATGTATGTTATATTTTATATTATACTATATTATATTATTGCCAGGGTAGTAAAATAGCTTAGCGGCTGGAGGCACTTATGCATAGAACTGACTACCTGAATTCAATCCTTGCATTCCACAAGGTGACGGGGAGAAGTTACTGAGAATAATCCTTTGACGCTCTACCCCGCCTCTCTCTCTCTCTCTCTCTCTCTCTCTCTCTCTCTCTCTCTCTCTCACACACACACACACACACACACACACAAATTAATTTAAAACAATAAAATAATTTAAAATTTCTCTTGACTTCCTCTAGCTTTGGGTTAGTTTCATTTGGTTTGTTTACGATTTTGAAGTGTCCACAGTTCAAGTCTTATAGGTCTATGGGATACGGTCTGTCATGGCAGCGAAGGAATGTGACAGAAGTAGGGGACCACCAGCCACATTGCTTCAAAGTCAGGAAACAGAGAGATATACATAATTCATGTTTGGCATGATTCTTCTTTCTTATTAAGTCTATGACGTCAGTCCATGGAGCGGTGCTGTCCACATTGAGATGGGTGTTTCTACCTCCGTGAACTCAATCTAGAAAATGCATGCCAGACATGTTCAGCGGTTTGCCTCTTAGGCGATGTTGGATCCTGTCACACTGACATTAAATATTAACCATCACAGCCACCAGAAGCACTCAGGGCAGATGAAACCTGTTGTAGCAAAGCTAGGGAGGAGCTCTTGCAATTGCTTGTCAAGCAGCTGAGGTTATGCTCAAAGACAGTATTTGGAATTCTAGGCTTTAACAAAGAGCCCAAGAAGAACCTTCCCATCATAAATAGAAAGTCCCTCTGTTACTAGGAAAGTGATCTTTAAGGGGTAA